>NW_027415340.1:0-8770 GCF_964106895.1 Numenius arquata
GGTGGGGGGTCCCATGGGTGGGGGTGCTGTGGGTGCCGTGGTTGGGGGGGGTCCCATGGGTGGGGTGCCGTGGGTCCCATGGGTGGGGGGGTGCCGTGGGTGGGGCTCCATGGGTCCCATGGTTGGGGGGTCCCATGGGTCAGGGTCCCATGGGTGGGGGGGGTCCCATGGGTGGGGGGGTGCCGTGGGTGGGGGGTCCCATGGGTGGGTGCCGTGGGTCCCATGGGTGGGGGGGGTCCCATGGGTGGGGGTGCCGTGGGTACCATGGGTGGGGGGGTCCCACGGGTGGGGGTGCCGTGGGTCCCATGGGTGGGAGGGTCCCATGGGTCAGGGTCCCATGGGTGGGGGGGTCCCATGGGTGGGGTTCCATGGGTCCCATGGGTGGGGGGGTCCCACGGGTGGGGGGGTGCCGTGGGTCAGGGTCCCATGGGTGGGGGGGGTGCCGTGGGTGGGGGGTCCCATGGGTGGGGGTGCCGTGGGTCCCATGGGTGGGGGGGGTCCCATGGGTGGGGGGTGCCGTGGGTGGGGGGTCCCATGGGTGGGGGTGCCGTGGGTCCCCATGGGTGGGGGGGTGCCGTGGGTGGGGCTCCATGGGTCCCATGGTTGAGGGGTGCCGTGGGTCAGGGTCCCATGGGTGGGGGGGGGTCCCATGGGTGGGGTTCCATGGGTCCCATGGGTGGGGGGGTCCCATGGGTGGGGGTGCCGTGGGTGCCGTGGTTGGGGGGGGTCCCACGGGTGGGGGTGCCGTGGGTGGGGGGGTGCGGTGGGTGCGGTGGGTGGGGGTCCCACTGTGGGGTGCCGCCGTGGGGCAGGAGGAGGTCAGGGCCGCCCGGGGCCGCCTGGAGCTGCTGGAGGCCGAGCTGGGCCGGTGCCGGCGGCGGCTGCGGGACCTGAGGGGACACGGCCCCCGGCCGGGGGGCAGCGGGGGGGGCCGGCCGCAGGAGGGTATGGGGGGCGGGGGGGGGGGGGCGAGGGGTGGGTGCCCACGGGGCAGGGCGGGTGCTTGGTGGGCTATGGGGCAGGGTGAGGGGGCTATGGGGCAGGGTGGGGGGCTATGGAGCGGGGGGGGGGGCTATGGGGCAGGGTGGGTGTTTGGTGGGCTATGGGGCAGAGTGGAGGGGCTATGGGGCAGGGTGGGGGTCTACGGAGCAGGGCGGGTGCTTGGGGGGCTATGGGGCAGAGTGGGGGGCTATGGGGCAGGGCAGGTGCCCGGTGGGCTATGGGCAGAGTGGGGGGCTATGGAGCAGGGTGGGGGGGCTATGGGGCAGGGCGGGTGCTTGGTGGGCTATGGGGCAGGGTGGGGGGGCTATGGGGCAGGGCGGATGCTTGGTGGGCTATGGGGCAGAGTGGGGGGCTATGGGGCAGGGCGGGTGCTTGGTGGACTATGGGGCAGAGTGGAGGGACTATGGGGCAGGGCGGGTGCTTGGGGGGCTATGGGGCACAGTGGGGGGCTATGGGGCAGGGTGGGTGCTTGGTGGGCTATGGGGCAGAGTGGGGGGCTATGGGGCAGGGTGGGTGCCCGGTGGGCTATGGGGCGCAGTGGAGGGGCTATGGGGTAGGGTGGGTGCTTGGGGGGCTATGGGGCAGAGTGGGGGGGCTATGGGGCAGGGCGGGTGCCCGGTGGGCTATGGGGCAGGGTGGGGGGGCTATGGGGCAGAGTGGGGGGCTATGGAGGAGGGGGGGGGGGGCTATGGGGCAGGGCGGGTGCTTGGGGGGCTATGGGGCAGAGTGGGGGGCTATGGAGCAGGGTGGGGGGGGCTATGGGGCAGGGCGGGTGCTTGGGGGGCTATGGGGCAGAGTGGGGGGCTATGGGGCAGAGTGGGGGGGCTATGGGGCAGGGCGGGTGCCCGGTGGGCTATGGGGCAGAGTGGGGGGCTATGGGGCAGGGCGGGTGCTTGGGGGGCTATGGGGCAGAGTGGGGGGCTATGGGGCAGAGTGGGGGGGCTATGGGGCAGGGCGGGTGCCCGGTGGGCTATGGGGCAGAGTGGGGGGCTCTGGGGCAGGGCGGGTGCCCGTGCCCCCCCCAGCACCCCTGGGTGCCCCGCAGGAGGGGGGGGCTCGGCCGGAGGAGGAGCGGGACCAGGAGCCGGAGGGGCCGGTACGAGGGGGGGGGTTCGGGGGGGGGGGGGGCAGCAGGTGCGGGGGGGTCCCGGGGGTGGGGGCCGGGAGGAGTTGGGGGGCTGGGGAGGATGTGGGAGGGGGCGCGGGGGGGGACACGGGGGGGCTTGGGGGGCAGTGGGGGGACATGGGGGGGTGGGGGGGTCCGAGGGGGGGGGAGCTGGGGGGGGGCAGCGGGGGGACATGGGGGACCGGGGGGGGGGACAGCTGGGGGGGGTTCGGGGGGGGGGGGGGGCCAGTGGGGGGACATGGAGGGGGGGGGACGTGGGGGGGAGTTTGGGGGGCAGTGGGGGGGACATGGGGGGGGGGACACACACGACAGTGGGGGGGGACATGGGGGACCGGAGGGGGGGGGGACACCTGGGGGGGTCCTGGGGGGCTGGAGGGAGGGGGGGGGGGGACATGGGGGTCCCTGTCCCCAGGCCGGGACGGTGCCACCCCCGAATTGTGTGTGTCCCCCCCCCCTCCCCAGCCCGACCCCCCCCCGGAGTCCCCGGAGCCGGAGGAGGAGCCGGATGAGGCCCCCCCCCACCCCGAACCCCCCCGAGCCCCCCCCGGCTCCCCCGAGCCCCCCCCCGCGGGCCCCTTCCCCCCCCAGCGCCAGCCCCCAGGTGAGGACCCCGATGTCCGGGACCCCCCCCGTGTGTGTCACCCCCCCCCCGTGTGTGTGTGTGTGTCACCCCCCCCCCCCCCAGTGCCCCACGGCCCCCCCCCACGCCCCCCCCCCCCATAGGCCCCGCACCCCCTCTCTGTGTCCCCATGGTGGCCGTGGGTCCCCGTGTCCCCAAGTCCCCCCCATGTGTGTCCCCCCCCGTGTCCCCGTGTGTGTCCCCCCCCCAGCAGGTGGGGTGGTGGGTGGCCCGGCTGGTCCCCCCGTCCCCCCCCCGTCCCCGTCCCCATCTCGGTGTCCCCCTGTCCCCCCATCCCCCCTGGCCCCCCCATCCCCGTGTCCCCCACGTCCCCCCATCCCCACATCCCCCTGCCCCCCCTCCCGTCCCCCGTGTCCCCCTGTCCCCACATCCCCCCATCCCCCTGTCCCGTGTCCCCCCCGTGTCCCCCCCGTCCCCCCATCCCATGTCCCCCTGTCCCCCCATCCCCCCTGGCCCCCCCATCCCCGTGTCCCCCCGTCCCTGTGTCCCCCTGTCCCCTGCCCCCCCCGTCCCCCGTGTCCCCCTGTCCCCACATCCCCCCATCCCCTTGTCCCCCCTGTCCCGTGTCCCCCCGTCCCTGTGTCCCCCCGCCCCCCCGTGTCCCCCCATCCCCACATCCCCCCTGCCCCCCGTGTCCCCCTCTCCCCACATCCCTGTGTCCCCCCCAGTCCCCCCCATGTCCCCTCCAGTCCCCATGTCCCCCCATGTCCCCCCCCATCCCCCTGTCCCCCCTGTCCCCCGTGTCCCCCCCGCCCCCCCCATTCCCACATCCCCCTGTCCCCCCCGTCCCCCCGTGTCCCCCAATCCCCCTGTCCCCCCTGCCCCCCGTGTCCCCCTCTTCCCGTGTCCCCCTCTCCCCACATCCCTGTGTCCCCCTCAGTCCCCCCCATGTCCCCCCCAGTCCCCATGTCCCCCCATGTCCCTATGTCCCCCCATGTCCCCCCCCATCCCCCTGCCCCCCCTGCCCCCCGTGTCCCCCCGTGTCCCCCTCTCCCCACATCCCTGTGTCCCCCCCCGTCCCCCTGTCCCCCCTGCCCCCCCCGTGCCCCCCCGTGCGGTGCCCCCCGCCCACGGCGGTGTGTGGCAGGGGGTGGCCCGGGGGCCGGTGGCCCGGGGGCTGGTGGCGCTGGCCCGGGGGAACGCGCTGGCGCTGGGGGAGCTGCGGGAGGAGGCGGCGGCGCTGGGCCGGGGGCTGGAGCGGCTGCCGGGGGGGGGCCACCCCTGGACAGGGTCAGTGGGGACGGGGGGGGACATGGGGGCTGGGGGGACATGGGGGATTGGGGGGGACATGGGGACTGGGGGGGACATGGGGGGACATGGGGACATGGGGGCTGGGGGGGACATGGGGACTGGGGGGGACATGGGGGATTGGGGGGACATGGGGGGACATGGGGGGATATGGGGGGACATGGGGGCTGGGGGGACATGGAGGATTGGGGGGGACATGGGGACTGGGGGGACATGGGGACTGGGGGGGACATGGGGGGACATGGGGGGGACATGGGGGACATGGGGGCTGGGGGGGATATGGAGACTAGGGGGGACATGGGGGGACATGGGGACATGGGGACTGGGGGGACATGGGGGGACATGGGGGATTGGGGGGACATGGGGGCTGGGGGGACATGGGGGATTGGGGGGGACATGGGGGCTGGGGGGACATGGGGACTGGGGGGGACATGGGGGGACATGGGGGATTGGGGGGACATGGGGGATTGGGGGGACATGGGGGGACATGGGGGATTGGGGGGACATGGGGGCTGGGGGGACATGGGGGCTGGGGGGACATGGGGGACATGGGGGGACATGGGGGATTGGGGGGACATGGGGGATTGGGGGGACATGGGGGGACATGGGGGGACATGGGGGATTGGGGGGACATGGGGGGACATGGGGGATTGGGGGGACATGGGGGCTGGGGGGACATGGGGGATTGGGGGGGACATGGGGACTGGGGGGACATGGGGGCTGGGGGGACATGGGGGACATGGGGGATTGGGGGGGACATGGGGGGACATGGGGACTGGGGGGGACATGGGGGGACATGGGGGGACATGGGGGATTGGGGGGACATGGGGGATTGGGGGGGACATGGGGGGACATGGGGGCTGGGGGGGACATGGGGACTGGGGGGGACATGGGGGGACATGGGGGGACATGGGGGATTGGGGGGACATGGGGGGACATGGGGGGGACACGGGGACTGGGGGGGACATGGGGGGCTGGAGCAGCTGTGCAGGGGGGGGGACACCCCCGGGCAGGGTCAGTGGGGACAGGGGACGCTGGGGGTCGGAGTAGGGTGTCTGGGGGTCGGTGTGGGGCGGTGTGGGTGAGCGTGGGTCGCGCAGGGGGTCGGTGTGGGGTGCTGGGGTCGGTGTGGGTCAGTGTGGGTCACGCAGGGGGTCGGTGTGGGGTGTCTGGGGGTCGGTGTGGGTCAGTGTGGGTCACGCAGGGTGTCGGTGTGGGGTGTCTGGGGGGCGGTGTGGGGCGGTGTGGGTCAGCGTGGGTCACTCAGGGGGTCGGTGTGGGGTGTCTGGGGGTCGGTGTGGGGTGGTGTGGGGTGTCTGGGGGTCGGTGTGGGGCAGTGTGGGTCAGTGTGGGTCACTCAGGGGGTCGGTGTGGGGTGTCTGGGGGTCGGTGTGGGGCGGTGTGGGGCGCTGGGGTCGGTGTGGGGCGGTGTGGGTCGCGCAGGGTGTCAGTGTGGGGTGTCTGGGGGTCGGTGTGGGGCGGTGTGGGGCGCTGGGGTCGGTGTGGGGCGGTGTGGGTCACGCAGGGGGTCGGTGTGGGGTGTCTGGGGGTTGGTGTGGGGCGGTGTGGGGTGTCTGGGGGTCGGTGTGGGGCGGTGTGGGGCACTGGGGTCGGTGTGGGGCAGTGTGGGTCAGTGTGGGTCGCACAGGGTGTCAGTGTGGGGTGTCTGGGGGTCGGTGTGGGGCGGTGTGGGGCGCTGGGGTCGGTGTGGGTCACGCAGGGGGTCGGTGTGGGGTGTCTGGGGGTCGGTGTGGGGCAGTGTGGGTCAGCGTGGGTCGCGCAGGGGGTCGGTGTGGGGTGTCTGGGGGTTGGTGTGGGGCGGTGTGGGGCGCTGGGGTCGGTGTGGGGCGGTGTGGGTCAGCGTGGGTCGCACAGGGGGTCGGTGTGGGGTGTCTGGGGGTTGGTGTGGGGCGGTGTGGGTCAGTGTGGGTCGCACAGGGGGTCGGTGTGGGGTGTCTGGGGGTCGGTGTGGGGCAGTGTGGGGCACTGGGGTCGGTGTGGGTCACGCAGGGGGTCGGTGTGGGGTGTCTGGGGGTCGGTGTGGGGCAGTGTGGGTCAGCGTGGGTCGCGCAGGGGGTCGGTGTGGGGTGTCTGGGGGTCGGTGTGGGGCGGTGTGGGGTGCCTGGAGGTCGGTGTGGGGCGGTGTGGGTCAGCGTGGGTCGCGCAGGGGGTCGGTGTGGGGTGCCTGGGGGTCGGTGTGGGGCGGTGTGGGGCGCGGTGCCAGCCGTGGGTCGCAGGGCCGTGGGGCGGCGGCAGCGGCTGGGGCAGGAGCGGCGGCGCAGGGAGGGCGCCCGCAGGGACCTGGCCCGGGTGACGCGGGACCTGGCCACGGCCAGCGCCGGCCTCCAGCAGCTGGCCACCCGCCTGCGGGACGTGGGGCTGGTGAGCGGGGGGGGTCCCGCTATGGGGCAGGACCCGTGGGTTGCTATGGGGCAGGGTCTATGGGTCGCTATGGGGAGGGAGCTGTGGGTCGCTATGGGGCAGCATCCCTGGGTCGCAGTGGGGCAGGAGCTGTGGGGCAGGGTCTGTGGGTCTCTGTGGGGCAGGGTCTATGGGTCGCTATGGGGAGGGAGCTGTGGGTCGCTATGGGCAGTGTCCCTGGGTCGCAGTGGGGCAGGAGCTGTGGGGCAGGGTCTATGGGTCGCTGTGGGGCAAGGGTCTATGGGTTGCTATGGGCAGGGAGCTGTGGGTCGCTATGGGCAGTGTCCCTGGGTCGCAGTGGGGCAGGAGCTGTGGGGCAGGGTCTGTGGGTCGCTGTGGGGCAGGGGCTGTGGGTCGCTATGGGGCAGGGTCTATGGGTCGCTATGGGGAGGGAGCTGTGGGTCGCTATGGGCAGTGTCCCTGGGTCGCAGTGGGGCAGGAGCTGTGGGGCAGGGTCTGTGGGTCGCTGTGGGGCAGGGTCTATGGGTCGCTATGGGGAGGGAGCTGTGGGTCGCTATGGGCAGTGTCCCTGGGTCGCAGTGGGGCAGGAGCTGTGGGGCAGGGTCTGTGGGTCGCTGTGGGGCAGGGTCTATGGGTCGCTATGGGGAGGGAGCTGTGGGTCGCTATGGGCAGCATCCCTGGGTCGCAGTGGGGGCAGGAGCTGTGGGGCAGGGTCTGTGGGTAGCTATGGGGCAGGGTCTATGGGTCGCTATGGGGAGGGAGCTGTGGGTCGCTATGGGCAGTGTCCCTGGGTCGCAGTGGGGCAGGAGCTGTGGGGCAGGGTCTATGGGTCGCTATGGGGAGGGAGCTGTGGGTCGCTATGGGCAGTGTCCCTGGGTCGCAGTGGGGCAGGAGCTGTGGGGCAGGGTCTGTGGGTCGCTGTGGGGCAGGGTCTATGGGTCGCTATGGGGAGGGAGCTGTGGGTCGCTATGGGGCAGCATCCTTGGGTCGCAGTGGGGCAGTGTCCGTGGGTTGCAGTGGGGCAGGAGCTGTGGGGCAGGGTCTGTGGGTCGCTATGGGGAGGGAGCTTTGGGTCGCTATGGGCAGTGTCCCTGGGTCGCAGTGGGGCAGGAGCTGTGGGGCAGGGTCTGTGGGTCGCTGTGGGGCAGGGTCTATGGGTCGCTATGGGGAGGGAGCTGTGGGTCGCTATGGGCAGTGTCCCTGGGTCGCAGTGGGGCAGGAGCTGTGGGGCAGGGTCTGTGGGTCGCTGTGGGGCAGGGTCTATGGGTCGCTATGGGGAGGGAGCTGTGGGTCGCTATGGGGCAGCGTCCCTGGGTCGCAGTGGGGCAGTGTCCGTGGGTTGCAGTGGGGCAGGAGCTGTGGGGCAGGGTCTGTGGGTCGCTGTGGGGAGGGAGCTGTGGGTCGCTATGGGGCAGTGTCCCTGGGTCGCTATGGGGCAGGGTCTATGGGTCACTATGGGGCAGGGTCCGTGGGTCGCAGTGGGGCAGGGGCTGTGGGGCAGAGTCTGTGGGTCGCTATGGGGCAGGGTCTATGGGTCACTATGGGGCAGGGTCCGTGGGTCGCAGTGGGGCAGGGGCTGTGGGGCAGTCTGTGGGTCACTATGGGGCAGGGTCCGTGGGTCGCAGTGGGGCAGGGGCTGTGGGGCAGGGGCTGTTGGTTGCAGTGGGGCAGGGTCTATGGGTCGCTATGGGGCAGGGTCCCTGGGTGGCAGTGGGGCAGGAGCTGTGGGGCAGGGTCTGTGGGTCGCTGTGGGGCAGGGTCTGTGGGTCGCTGTGGGGAGGGAGCTGTGGGTCGCTATGGGGCAGTGTCCCTGGGTCGCTATGGGGCAGGGTCTATGGGTCACTATGGGCCAGGGTCCGTGGGTCGCAGTGGGGCAGGGGCTGTGGGGCAGAGTCTGTGGGTCGCTATGGGGCAGGGTCTATGGGTCACTATGGGGCAGGGTCCGTGGGTCGCAGTGGGGCAGGGGCTGTGGGGCAGGGGCTGTTGGTTGCAGTGGGGCAGGGTCTATGGGTCGCTATGGGGCAGGGTCCCTGGGTGGCAGTGGGGCAGTGTCCGTGGGTCGCAGTGGGGCGGGAGCCGTGCCCCCCATGGCTGTGCCCCCCCCCGGCAGGAGGAGGTGGGGCCGCCCCCCCCGGGCCCCCCCCCCGGCGCTGCCCCCGCTGCTGGCGCAGACCCGGGCCCGGCTGCTGGCGCTGCAGGAGGGGCTGGGGGGGCCCCCCCCGGGCCTCAACCCCCCCCCCAGCGCCCCACGGCAGGTGGGCACGGGGGGGGGGCCTGACCCCAGCTGGGGGGGCTCGGGGGGGGGGGGGCTGAGATTTTCTGGGGGGGGCCCTGATCCCGTTTGGGGGGGCCCTAAGAGATTTGGGGGGGGC
>NW_027415341.1:0-93979 GCF_964106895.1 Numenius arquata
CCTGTTAGGTTTTTTTGCTTTGTTCCACACACCGCCACCCCACCCTCCTTAAGTCAAACCTGGAGGGGAAAGAAGCAACTAAATATTAAGAGTGCCTTAATATTTAAGCATGCTGTGAGGTCTTTTGAGGGTTACGGTGCATACAAGATGTGTTTGGGTTCATGTTCTGGGTTCAGTATCTACAAGGAACAGACCTCAGTGAGCCAGAGGGTGAGTTCTAGAGCTGGGTACTTCAGAAAGTTTTCAGTACCCCAAGCCTTAAGTTTATAATTTATTGATTAGGTTTTGGCATTTTTCAATAGCAAAATATGGTATATCCTGGCAATAAGCTTTCTATGTGTAGACAACTGTACAGAACAGAAATGTGAGAACAGTTTATGTAAATTATTTTCTTTTTCAGCTGAATTTACCTCAGCTTAGTTCCATAATTTTAAATATCTGGTATAAACTATTTAATGAAAACCTTAACATTCTGTGCAATTTGCTTAAGAAACTAAGTGAGAAAGGTATAATCGAAAGTGGAATTTGCCTGTCTATTCCTCATCTGTCTGCTATAATGAAGCTCTATTAGTATAAACCAGTTTCATACTGTAATTGCTAAATATCCATCTTAATGGTTTTAACAGAACAACTTAAATGGCTTTAAAGGAAAGTGAACGTTTGCCCAGCATAGTTACACTAGCTCAAGCGAGCAAAACAAACAAACAAAAATAAGTCAAAACACATATAACTGAAGCTTAAAAATTAGTCTTGAGTGATATTACTCATAATAATTAAGAGATTGATAAACCAAGAAATTTTATATTGTCTTTGCGTTTTTTTCAATACTAATGAAATGGTACAGGGAACTGAATCACTCGCATAAGGCCAGGTATCAGATCTCTTCAGACTTTCTCAAAGACTCACTCCCAGAATCTGCCCTATGCCACTCAGTGTCTCTGATTTAGAAAACAAAAAAGCTCTGAAACTTATCTAATGTTATAAACTATCGGGCAATGACAGTATGGTGCAAACTGCAGAGTGTGCGAGCACTTGTGTCACTTCAGAGAAACTGGGACTTTTTCGTCCTTATAAAAAAATGTGAAGAAATATCACAAGAGAATGAGAGTAAGTCCCTTACCATTTCTTTTATTACTGTCCCAGAAATTGGTCTTATTGTAAGCATATGCATGAAAGAGAGGCTACAATAAGTCATAATGGTTGAGGATCATTTAGACAAAACATCGCCGTTGTCATTTTCTTTGAAATCTTTGAATGCAAATGAACACAAAGGAAGCTTAATAAAGATTTTAAATGAAAATGTTATCGAGTTACATGAATACAAAAGGTCTATTATTCTAATACTTAATTAACTGAGTTTTTAAAAGTAATTTTGTACATGGCTGGCAGCACTTGGCACAGTTTTAAACTCCCTATGATTCTGTCTGCTGCTTTGGTTCTGGTTCCTCCACCATTTTGAGACCAGACATTCATATAAATGCTCCAAGGGATTTGATAGAACAAAGGACAAAGCATTTTGGCGTAACACGATCAGTGGTTTTCTCCAACTTCCCATTGGAAGGAGGGAAAAGAGCAACTTAAGGGAAAGCTGAGATTAATTTTTATAGTTCTGGTACCTGTTGAGGGTTTGAAAAAAAAGAGTAGGGTGTTCTTTGAATCCTTTACAGGGATCCCCAACCCCAGTTGCAAGGACAAGAGGTGAAGAAAGCAGAATTTTTCTCTTTCCTGAGGTAACTGTGGTCCTGGTGACTCCAGGATTTAAAGTTAGGTGCTGAGCAGAACCAGATCCTAAAGACCTGAACTTTATTTCTTAGAGGATGTTGAAGGCTTGCTTGAACAAAGACAGAGACTGACCCCAGGAGTTCCTGATGAAGTTTTTCAGTCGGCTTGGGCTTCTCTCTCTGTGTCTGGACGTAGCGATCTGGAACAAAAGTGTCCTGTGGGCAATGTCGTTTGTCAGGAGCATGGAAGAGTCAAGCCGGTGGTTTTTGCCAGTGCCTTACACGGCACTGTTTTTTAAATGGCACTGGAGGTGTATCCAGGCAACACCCAACAACTGTGATTCTGAGAATATAGGACTAGGAAGACTTTTAATATGGTTTTTTTTTTTGGTGTTTGGTTTTTTTCTGTCTCCATTTGGGCTTTATACAATTTCAAGTATCTCTGTTTTGGATTATTTCTGGAGTGCATTGTGGGAGGGAAGAGGGCAAAAGACAATTTCATTATTCTTTGTTTTTAAAACCATTTAAATACTGCTTCATGGAAAGCAGTGTACTGTGAAGAATTTTGCATTATGTTTGCTCCATTACGCTTTTTGTCTTTATATGATGGGAAAGATGCTAGGAAAATATGCTAATAGAAATTTTAGTCATTTGATATTGGACATATCTGGAAGAAAATTCACTTTCTTACAGTCAGAATCTTTTTTTAATACTTGAAAATTGCTGACACGGAACAAGAATGATTTTTTTTTGGAGACAAATGGTAGGTCTCCGTCTTTTATGAGTGGAGAAATAGAATAAGACTTTAGAATTCCATTGCAGTCTGAAAATGAAAAGTATCTAGAAAGGGATGTAGAGGTATCTTTGAGAAAAAATTACAGCCTCTGAAGTTCTCTACCATGCTAATGTGCAGATTCTCACACACCGCCCCCCCCCCGGATAGTCTAGCATACTTGGAGGTTTTTTGTGGCTCTTTTCAAGACCTGTGCTGAATACTGCCAAGCACTCATCCCAGCACTACTTCCCGCATAACACTCTGTTTGCTTCAGATCGTCTTCATCTTTGGTGTGGGAAAATCCAGTGTTGCCTTAACAGCAGAAGGCCTTTGATGTTGACGTAGTGTAGGCTTCCTGTCCTTTTTCTGTTTGATAATCAAGCTGTGCTTTTGGAAACCCTGACATTCCACTGCACATTGCTGGTGTGGACAGGTAAGCAGCTGGGTGTTTCCTGCAGGCCACTGATGCCTGCTCATCCAGATTCATACTCCATTTTATGTACGTGTGCACCCTGATCTGTTGAAAGCTTATGGATTTGTGTCAGCTCTGAAAGAAGCTCTAAAGAAAACTTCCCCATTTATGAAGCCCCAAGAGCCAATCTAGGTGCCTTCTGTTGGAGTAAGTCTTTTCTTTAATAATGTGCACAAAATCAAAGCTGACTGAAAGAGACTGCTGAAAGGGGAAAACTGGTTATTAGGCACACTGGTCTTGGAATTGTTTTTGCCTTTTTATTAGATCAGAAATACCAGATGTAGCAGGCAATTAACTCTGTAGAGGTGCAATGTACTTTATTACTTTGAACCAGATGAGATTCTGCAGTGATGCAGGTCTGTATTTCGTATTCTTAATGTGAATAAGAGCTTTCAGTTTAAAAAAAGACTTAAGAGAAATAGCAAGGGCTTACGAGTCTAAAAATATTGTTGCTTTCTGGGCCACAATGCCAGAGCTTTGGCTTTCTGAGCCAATAAATCCAGAGTGTCCTTTCACTCAGATGTGATTAAGTAAATTGGCGAGTAGTATGCTAGATTAATTCTCAGAATACTTGAGATCTGGGTGAATATATCCTTGGTCTGTTGAGTAACACTTAAGTTGTTTCACTTCATTGTCTTGTTTTTTGTGTCTGTCAAAACGGTAACAATATCTTTATAGCTATTTTTTAAAATGTATTCATATCTATTCAGGAAAAGTGCTATTAAAACAGATGTAATTTTGTTTCTTTATTATTTATAATAATTCTTTCTTGTTAGGTTGACATACAAAGGCAAAGATACACAGTTTATATTTATCATTGATGAAAAAGGCAAGTGCTGTCAGAGGTACACTTGGTGCACAATGTCATTAATTTGAATAACTTCATCAGAGATGCCAAAGGAAATAATCTTAACTCTTTAATACAGTAATTTATTTTGCCTCTCTTTTTTTCTGTAAAAGGAATGCATAGGTATTGCAAGTGGTAATACTGTCCCTTTTCCTCCTGCTCTCACTTTAACGATGTGAGAAATTTACTGTTCAGTTACATCACTATTGAGAACATCGAGGATTCCTTATGATATATGATAATTAAGGGAATAGTTGTCAGAAGACAGATTTGTGTCCCTCTGTTTTGAGCTGTTTTATGGCCATTCAAATAATTGAAACTTTCAAGGAAAGGCATAATAATACCCTTTTAAATTACTAAATATTCTAGACTCAGATTCTGCTTTCTCCTATGCCAGTGTGTTTTGGGAATAAGTCTTTAGTAAAAAGTGAGTTTGTACAAATGCAAAATTGAGGGAAGTGAAATGACTCATTTTCAGTCTTTGTGTTGGTAGCATGTACAATGCCATTAATATACTACATTTATTTCTTTATATCTGTTTGATTAAGAAAATTTAAGAAAATATGTTCCACTGAGAAAATTACATGCTATATGCTTGCTTATTGGAAGATCTTCACTGCACTTTTTTCCTTCTCACAGCTCATACTTATATTACTGTTTAATTTCCATGAAGTTCTTCGGGGCAATTAGTTGCCTTAGAGGTAATTTTAAGATACCCATTACTTTTAATCCACAGTGCTCTTTGAGTAGACATCTTCTGTGAGAAAATATGAAGTGTTCTTTTTAGCAAGAAGATCACAGAGCAACGTACAAAGTGGCTGCTAAAAAAAAAAAAAAGCCTGATATTTTTCATTGTCTTTCTTTGTCTTTTGTTTGCCTTTTCATGAGAAAAATCAGTAGCACTTAGTTTCAAGTGAGACCTTCAATTAGTATTTAACTGACTATAAGTAATTATATTGCAATTAATTTCTTATCTGAATCACTTAATTTAAAGTGTAACTGAAAAACCTTGGGGTTTGAGGTAAGTAATAAGAGTAAAAGTCTGATAGCAATTAAAATTAAGATAGTTAGATATACCACCCTGTAGGTATTGACTTTTAGGGCTGCATAGCATCATGCACTTCCAACATGGACACCAGCATTGGTAAATAAGCCAGAGTTAATTTTTGGTGTAAGCCCAGTATTTGAGTGATCTCAGTAGTGCTCAGACTCTGTGACGAAATATCTGTTACCACAGAAAAACAGATTAAAACCCTTGAAGTAATCATCAGACTAGATATGAAAAAAAATGAGATCATATCATATTTTTGTTTTGAGTCTGTTAGCTTAGTAGAGGTTAATTTACTTTGCTATTTCCTCCACCCTCAAACTGAAGCAGGAAACTCCTTGAGTTGAAGTGAATGCAGAACAAAGTCCATGGGGCTCCAGATACAGGTTGTAAGCAGAGAACTCATTCAGAAATGACTTCTTGTGAGACATTCCGCTTCAGTCCATAGGCTTTTGATGAGCTGCCTTTGGCGCATTCGTTCTGGAAGGAGTGTTTTTCTAATGTGTTCACTGTTCTGTGAGCCATGTGGTTATGGCCCAGTAACAGGCAGCATTCACAGAGCGTACTAGGTGATGTGGCTTGAATCGTTACTGTTGGATTTTGGATATCTCTCCCTCTTTTGCCCATACAGGAGAGGGGGAGAAAAGTTTGTATGATTTTGCATGATGTCAGTGCATTGACATTCTGTGAGTGTAGAGGTAAGATGAGGGTGAGCCGTGCTACAGGAAAGAAAACACTGATGCTTTTAGTGAAGTTGAAGTCTTACTGGGTTTTGTTGCAGTCACAAGCTTACCTCGTAAGGAGAAAAATCTTGTCTTCACAAAACAGCTTTCTCTTTAGTATGGAAAATTTTATTGTGACTGTGGGATAAAGGTTAGACCAAGTTCTGATTCCAGCTCTTTAACAGCTTCAGAGTGTGGCCTGACAGCCGTCATTATAACAAAGACTGAATTTTATTTATCATTATGAGAAAGACAGACAATCTGAATTTAGTTTGGTATTTTAAGTGCAGTTATCGTGAAGAACAAGAAAATCATAACACCAACTATTTGTGATTCTGAAACAATGCTAAGTTACACAAATGTCCAATTGATTTTTCACTTTTATAGCTGAAGATAGCATTTAATCAGTACCATATATTGCTTTGTCAGATACTTCAACAGTAGAAGCGTACACCGGTGCAGACACCTCTTTTAAACGCCATTGATATTTACAGTGTCGTTGTACATACTTACTGTTGTATCATTTACTGTTTTAATTTGAGTATGTGGTATAGACTAGGTAATTTTACAGCTCTGAAAATTGTTATAAAGTACTTTAATATTTTATAAATGAATTTCATCCAAAAGATTTAATCAGTGGTGGGACCAGCTAACAGCTGCACTGAATCAAGTTGTACTAGAGGGTTAACAGCGAAGGAGAAAAATGAGCCTATGCTCAAACTAGTTTTTTAGTGTTGAAGTATTTGCATGGGGGAGATGGGTTGAATGGCTACCTGCTGGAAGACAGCTGAGAGTTGATGACGGTAATGTACATCACTCTGTGCTCCTTTTTTCCAGCCTGAATGTGAGCCGGCCATGATGAGAGCTAGCTGCCTTGTCAACTTTAAATTCTGGTTTTCAGTACGCAGCAGCCCATATCAGCTGATGTGCAGCTGGTCTGTTGTTGCTGTGTGGATGGGGGAGTGTCTGAGCCCCTGCCCTGAACCCTGCAGTGAGCACAGCACCTTCCCCCAGCACTGCAGTTGTGAGATCTGGACCAAGAGATCTGGACTTTTCTGGACCAAGGGTCCAGAAAAGAAAAAATTGTTTAGCAAACAAAGGTCAAGAATAACGCCTTTTGCTTTTACAAGGACAGAGTAATTTAGTGGGTATTGTATATGTATATATATATTGTATATGTATACTTGAAAGACTTTGTAACCTCTGGTCAATGACTTATTTTGAATTAAAAGAAAAATGTTACATTTAGGACAGTTTTCAGAAATGTAGCTTCAAGAGGCTCTGTCATACTTCCAGCTGTCATCAGGCAGAGCCTAAGAATTTTTGAACACTACAATTCTAAACTTTTATCCAGTTATTTGATGATAATAAATAGAGGTCAGTTAGTTTAATTTCTTTTAAAGAACAGATTTATTTATTCCCCTTTTACACCTATTTCTTTTTTATTTCCCATATTGAATTTTACTCTTCATTATTAAGCAAAATCATAAAGCTGTTCTGTAATTAAGAAGTTGGTCAACACATTTGAAAATTCTCATTTATTTTCTACAGATTACACTAAGGCTAACTGAATATGAAAATAATAGAGAAATTCTCAAGAAATAGCTGTTTTAATTGGGTCCAAAGAGAAGGCAGATATCTAATAAAACTTGTTACCATTAATTGTGGGGGGGGAAGGTGTATGCAGTGTTAACTTGAAATGAGTTTCAAGCAAAAGATATTGATTTGACACTTGTGAGTATGACTTTATGCAGCACATAACCTGTGGAATTCGTTGCAGTAAGGTATCAGGCAGGCCAAGAGCTCAAGAAGATTGAAACAATATTTATAATGGTGAATGAAATATCCACTGTAACATTTTCTGGAACACACATATATATTTATTGATGAATGTATAACAGTATAAGGCATACAATGCCATAAGCCAAACAGATGAGATTTTAAGCATCTTATAATATAGAAAAAGGTAACTTCTGTGAAAGTCAAGATGTAGAATTAAAAGTATAGTCCATTATGGAAATTTTTATTTCTATATTGTGGAACTTTTTCTAAGCAAAATTAAGCTGTGTGGAAAAATGCCCATACTTGTCTGCAGTGGATCATGAAAAGTATAGACTCAGATGAGTAGATCCTTGTAGATCTGGCCCAAAAAGCTAATTCACACCTCTGTTATGAATGGTTTGGTGATTGTTTATTTTCCTGTTGAAAATAACATGAGTATTCCATGAGTTTGTCCCTGTTTTTTGGCATTGTGCTTTTTGTCAGAAAAAGAATGTTTAGAATTTGTATACATAAAGAGGGATACTTACTATGCCACTTCTACCTTATTTGTGGAAAATACAAAGCAGAAGTTTGGATTCTGTGGGCTTGTGGGGTTTTTTGTTTGGTTTGGGTTTAGTTTTGGAATATGTGGTTCTGTAGTTAGTAATGATCACATGAAATTCCTTTTATATTGATAAAGCTAGTACAGAGCAGAGAAGAGGTTTCCTAAGATAAGCACATTCTTCCGTGTGATGAAACTATGTATTACAGCTGTAATTAGCGTGATGCTGTGTGTTGTTGCCAGTGTCTTCAAACTGTGCTGCTAGCATGAGTCCAATCCCAAACACACTGATCGAATCAGTCCTCTGGAGGAAGCCTTCCCCTGCAGGGTGATCCATCAGTGGCTTACAGCTGGCAGTGGAATTTTGTGCCTGGACAAATGAGAACTGGACCTGTCCTTAGAGGGATGTGCTGCAGAACAGTCTCTCAAGAGAAGAGGTGGATGCCTGCTTGCCTGGTACTTGAGAAATAAACTGGTCAAAGAAAAGTGGAGGAGAGTTGTCTGTTGCCCAGAGGGATGAAATCTTTCCTGATTATCTTCATGATTTTAGGGAGATTAAAGTGCTAACTACGCATGCCTTTCTTCATACTGCTTCTTTGAAAGCATGTTTAGTCCAGTTTTATGAATTACTATTTTCTGACTGTATGTAGCATATATGAACATGTTCCAAAGTGTCAACATTTCAGAGTTGGCATCAGTCAAAATAATGAATTGGTCAAACCATGCTAATGTATATTTTAATTTCATTGTGAAATGCTGTTTAGGGGCCAGCAGAATACGCTAATGTATTTTTCCATCCTTACAGAAGAAATTATCAGGTTAATATAATGAATTGCTTTGAATTTAGAGTTGTTGTTGTCCTACTGTAATTTGATGGGAGAGTATTTGGTTATTGAAGCATTAATTGTATTAATTTGAACTGAAGACTTTTTACTGGTTATCATTCCCATTCTAAAACATGTATATGACAATTCTGTACATTGTGGAAAACAAGCAGAAATTGCTCCTCTTATTTGGATGGCTATATTTGTGGTTCTTTTCTGAAAAGGAAAATGGTAACTATACCAAAATAAAATAAAATCAGGAGTAGTGTTTGTTGCAGACTACTTATTTTGACTTTGGAGAACTACATAGAACAGCCATTGGTAGACCATAAAAGTCAGGTTAAGAGAAAACATCCCTAGGTTCCCTTCTGCTTTAGGCTTGTTTCTCCACCCTGGGGCTTGAGCAAAATTATTGGCAGAAGTGAATGGAATTCCTATCAGTGTACAGAATCCCAAACAAAATTCAGAGCGCTGTTATCTGATGGTGCTTTGCTGTAATGCAGATGGATCCATTCTCTAAATTGCTCTCTCAAGTACATTCTGTTGCATTATCAGTAATTTATTTTAGAGTGCTGTTTTTGTTATGTGAATGAAGTTGAGATAAAGACAAACCACCTGAAAGTCTCTGCAGGGAGATGCTTTAGTTTTGGTTGAAATTAGGTACCATGTTAAAAATGTGGAATTAGTACAAAAGGATGCCTGTATAACAGAGAGTTTCTTTCAGCCTGTATGGAGCACAGCAGACCATGTGAAATGAATGAAATGGGAGACTGGTAGAGATTTGCAGGAATACTTTCATTAAGTAGAAGGTAATCACTTGAAGAGTGATGATTAAAATGGTAATTATTTGTATTTTTTTTTCTACTAGGTGACATTCAAGTGGCAAACTGAATGCATTCTCCAACAGTGAAGTATGTAGTCATATAATTAAAGAAGCATGCCTGAAGGAATAAAATGGGTACTGCATGTGTAACCTTACATTTGTTCCAGTACATGCTTGTAAATTTGTCACTTTGTCTTTCACTGCTGTCACTAATCTGATGGCTTTATAACCACCAGGCATGTATGAGCTTGTAGGACTGAATGTTCAAAGTGCATTTAGATATATATTATAAGATATATCATATATGACATATATGAAGAAAAAAAAAATGTTACATTTCATTCCTTCAAGTTTTTTTTAAAAACACATATTATTTAATAATTCTGTTTTCAATTACTTATATATCAGACATCTTTTCTTCCTGTTTTATTCTTTGTGGAATGAAGCGAGAGAATGGAAAACAAGGTTTTGCCCTGCTGTGTGCTTCTGAACCTGTTAATCTCAGTGTTCATAGTCAGGTTAAGCTGTAATGACCAAATAAGATTGTGTCTGAAATGAATGTGCCATTTGCCCTCACCTGTGTGAGGATGAGGGGCTGATTGTAGATTGAGTGGGTTAGAGACAGTGGCAAAGGAATGTGACAGAAGAGTTGAACTTGCTTTCATAGTAAACTGAGAATTAAACCTCAGGCTTCACATTTTTCACACTGAGCGATAGAGCTGCACAAGAACCATTTCATAACAGTTACTCACTCCATCAGTTGAAATGGCAGACCTGAATATTTGAAACCCACAGACTGGCTGAAGCTGGGGCGAGTTTGACTCTGCATCCAACTTTGTACGTGTTAGAGGGCATTATAAAGTGGCAAAATATTCATGGTATAGGTTTAGAGATAAAGTTAGGAAATTCCAGAAGAAGGAATGAGGTGAACATGTTGCAGTTTCCTCCGGACGAAATTATGACATCCCTATCTGTGAATGAGACTGAGTCTTCTCTCAGGCTAGAGCAGAACTCGTGTCTCAGAAAAGTAAATGCTTATGGCATTTCTGTAGCTACTCATATTTTGCAAATACTAAATAGCGTGTCAAAATACAGATTTGAATTATAAAATGAGATTTTTTCTGACTTTAAAAAAGTTGAATGCAGTTTTAAAGCATTGAGTTCTGTATTGCTTTTGCCACTAAATTGTATATTAAAGCAAGATGTTTCCATCTGGTCACAGAATGTGCTGTACAGCGTTAGACACCTCTGGCTAGATTTGCATAAGGGCACTGATGGAAATCATGTTTGGTAGCTGAGCTTTAGATGAGTGGTGAGTTCTTGTGGCTTAAATTTGTTTTATACCTAATGTTTGTGTCTAAACTTAGTAGTTTCATTCTTCTTGTCTCTCTACCTCACTTCTGTGCATGAAAAGAAAAAAAGGGGTAACTGCTCAAACTAAAGTGCCTTTGTGAAGATGAGCTGGTATCTAAATGTGCTATGACTGGAATAGTACAGAACTCCCTGAAGGAACAATTTTTCATGAGTATTGCGTTTTTACAGTGTATGGTAGATATGGCCTTGTTCTACGGGAAATGTGAAAAGGAAACTAATGTATAAACGCCTATCAAGTAAAGTAAGTTGTACTATATATATGTATATATATACACTATATATATGGGTGAGTTTGTGGGAGCACATGTGAAAGATGCAGATTTGAAATACAAATAAATTCAGTTTTAGCACTCCCTCTTACAGGGATTTGCAATGTGAGTAATTTGAAATGACTTTTATACAAATTAAATATAATAATGTCAAGTCCATAGCACAGATTTCTTGCTAGAAATATTTTTCTTACAAATTGTTTGAGCATCACAAACTACATGACTGCTTCTACTGTAGCCATGTAGTCATGTGTTTTGTAGGAACTTTTTCCCCTCATGTCATGGTTTTTAGAAATATGACTATTAAATTGAGCATTAAAAAACCTGCTGTCCTTTTAGCATAGACATTTATCAAATTGTTTAGGACCATCTTTTTCTTTTTCACCAGATGTGCCTTCAAATCTTCCTGAGGTAAAAGGAATTTTTTAAAAAGTTACTCTTTTTTGAAGTATAGCAGCTATATACAGCCATCTAAGAGGGTCTGCGTTGCAAGTAAAGCTTTTTCGTGGTTGGTTGACAGTAAGCCGAAGCCTAGTTTCCACAGAGTTGTCTGTACTGACCCCATTGCTGCAGCTCTGGCACTTTCCCCGCTCTCCTGAATTTCTTGCTTCCATTTCCATGTCATCCACTCCTTCCCCTAACTGCTGGCAGGGCAGGAGTCAGTAAGTGTGTCGCAACAGCCACAGCCTGTTGCATGCAGTGGGCGAGCGGCTTGGCTGGTGAGTGTATGTGCCCGTTGGCCAGCTGCCTGGATGGACAGAGCACGAGCTGGTGGTTGACACCTAACTCCTGTTTAGGACAGGTAAATTGGGGGGGAGGGAACACTCTTTCCTACCCAGTTTGCATTAAATTCATAGAACTTCAGTATCTTTGAGATTTACTTGACCAACAGGGTAATGGCTTTGGAACAATATATAGCTCAATTCCTTGTGATTCTTTTCCTTAGAGTGAAAAATAGATATGCACACATATGTGTGAAGCTAGCTTTCCTTTGAGAAATTCTTGAACTTGAAAGATTTTGGAACTTCTTATTTCAGATATTTTGGAAATACCATCTCACCCCCGCCACCTTCTCCCAACTGATTTCAATGAAAGCTGATGTAAAGCACGTTTTAGAAACCACATTTAGGTGCTAAGAAATACAGAGTTGGCAGTGGAGGGTGGCTGGAGAATGAACTGTGAGAAAGACTCCATTATTTCAGGAAGCTTCTCATAGAGAAGTTGCTTTTAATTGTAGTGAATTCTTCTGTGGTTGTATATTAAAATGCATCACTGGTTCTCCATTGGTGAATGTAGTGTGAATTCAGAATGTGTCTATTCTGAAATCTCTGAATGAAAGCTTCTTCAGAAGCAAAGCACTGAAGACAGAGGATTCTTCTGGACTACTGAACATTCACTGTCTGTGGCAAGTAAGCATGCACAGGTATCGTGGTTTTGACTGGATTGACCAATCAGAATGACAGATGGCCCCTCCCTCCACCCTCTAAGAAAAAGAGAGGAGAGGAAGAGATAAAGAGATTTATGGGTTTAGAAAAAAATTAAACTAATGAAAATATTAATAAATAATGAAATAATAAATAATAATAAGCAAATAAAAAAAAAAAAAAAGAAAAAAGTGTACAATATATACAAAACCATATTGAGCTCCCAGGATGACCACCATCACCAGCAGGCACAGGGAAAAGTCCCAGACTGGACTCGGTGACGGACAGGAGCTGGATTCCAGATCTGGAGTCAGGAATGCTTGGATCCAGATTAAAGGCAGATGAACAGACAGGGTTCTCCTCGGTCATTGGCCATTGAAGGAAGAGAGTTGACCCTTTGATCCCTCAGCTTTTATACTGAGCGTGATGCAGATGGGATGGAATACCCTGTTGGTCAGGTTTGGGTCACCTCTCCTTGTGGGAGACTGGCTAGCTGAGAAGGGTCGCCTAGACATGATCCAGCTGGCCGAGCAAGAACTTGAGAAACATCGGATTCAGCCCCTGTAACTGCTGAGCTGGCAAGGACACCCTGTCCTTGACTGTAATTGTTGTATGATAACAGGGAGATTGCAGCTGCTCAGGCATGGGAAAAGAGGATGAAAGTAACTGTAAAGAAGGAACTAAGGGCGGGGTTGAAGTTTGGAGGACAGGCCAATCAGAAAGATGTATTGCAGAATATGTATTAGCTAATTATAATGAAGCATAAAAGACGGCTGTACTATTCAATAAACGAAGCTTGCTGATCACTCATATTGAGTGACTCTGTCTTCCCTCCGTCGCGACATCTCCTGTCCGCTCCTCCCCACAGGTGGGACCCCTCTACGCTTCTCCGCTTCCGACCCTCCAATGGGGCAAATAACAAAGTTACCTGACCTTGGTTGTTATAGCAATAAGTATAAGCAAGGGCCTCTCTGCACACCGCTCCTTGGTATAATATGGTTTTATCACTGAGAGAGTGAATGGTTTCTGAACAATATGCTGTTAATTTCAGAGTTTAGTTAGTTGGAAGAGGCCCAGCTAAAAAGCAAAATTACTGAACAGAAAATTGGTTCTGTTTTACTTCAAACCAGGACATTAATCAAATCTAGTTTTTTTCCTTTCTGTTTTCCTCCTATGAAAGGTTGCTCTGTTAAGTATTAAATGTCTCCTTTATGTGACTGTTTGACTGTGGCATTGTTTTCCTTTTTTGTTTTTTTGGGTAGTACTTATTCTAAACCTCTAGCAGAGTATGTATAACTGTGTCCATTTTGCTCAAAGAAATTTATTCTTTTAGGTAATCTGTTTCACTCTTACTCCATTGCTTATATATAAAACTTCATACAGCTTATAGATATAGCTTATATAGTCTAGTTTAAAATTCTACTCTAGTAATTTGTGGTACTGTTCCCCTACTGCAAAGATAATGTAACTATTGCTGCCATCATTACAGAGTGACGATAGTAATTTCTATGCAGTCCTTTGGACTAACTCAAGAGTTCCTTTTGCTCTGTCTGTGATCGAAATCTTCCACTATTTAGTGTTGTTGGGTTTTGGTTGGTTGGTTGGTTTTTTCCTTTTTGAATTGAAGAAATAGCACGGTTTTACTCCTTTCTATACATAGTACTGTAGTCCATAGTGTTTCTGGTATGCTGTATCTGTCTTTCACAGGAAAAATATCAGTTGTATACAGCAACTGAACTCAAACATTAAATAAAACCTTCAAAAAGTGCTAATAGTGAGGATAGAACTAAGCAGTCTGGGTGGCATTATCTCAAGAATGATGAGAGAACAACAATAAATAGTGTGGGAGTACAAAGGATAGCACTTGTTTAAAAAAAACCCAACAAACAAAAAAACCCAACCAACCAAACAAAACCAAACAAACCCAAACCACAAACCCCTAGTCAGACATGTCATATGATGGATCATCCTTTGTTAAGTAGATAGTGTGACAATTGCAAGGGGTTTTTTTGCGGGTGGTTTGTTGGGGTTTTTTTGATGTTCAGACCTTCTAGTAGTTAATTAAATTTTGCCATTGGTGGTGAAATATTAAATGAAACATTTTGCAAATTAAATCACAGAATCACAGAATCTTAGTGGTTGGAAGGGACCTTTGAGATCATCGAGTCCAACCACATTAAAAAAAAAAAAAAAAGAAAAAAACCGCACACACAAACCCACACAAAAACAAAACAAAACAAAACAAAAACCCAACAACAACAACAACAAAAAAAACACACCAAAAAAAAAAAAAAAAAAAAAAGCACCCGCCAACTAAAGCCCACACCCATAATCTCACACACAACACCCCACCACAAACCAACAATCCCGGGCACTAGAGCATGCCCTCATGCCCTGAAGAGCCATGTCTACAAAATCTGTCAACTGGTTTGCTGTATGTTTCACATCAAGTGTATCAACTTTTTTTTTCCCTATCAGAGGTTGAACAGACTAATTTAGCTATGCCAAAACCAAGAGCAGCATCTAAAAGCTGCTGGATGTAGAGAAGAGAAGTAGGAGGGGAAAGCAGATAGAGCCCTGATATCACACCCAGGGGGCTCCTAGCCGCCATGTTCCCCACCAGCATGCAGGGCAGTAAGCCTGGGAGGCACTGGGCTTTCCTCTGGTATGCAGCTCTCTGAGAGGGCCTGTTCTGAGTGTGGGAGAGTCTGCCCTGTCTCTGGTGAAACGAGCCTGTTGTTGGAGGGAGTCAGTATGTTCTTGGCTCACCATGTTGAACCCCATGACTTCTGTTTGCTGAGTTGATCTTTTCCCTGTTGAATGACTGAGATAAGTATTCCTTTGAGTATTTTACAGCCAAGTAAAATGTTTAACTACTTCTGGACGATAATTCACCATAATCTCCCTCGTGCCCTGAAACTTTCTGTTGAGCTGATTGAGCCCCCTCACAACTTTGATATATGTTTGCACTCCCAAGCTTTCTGCCTATGAAAAAGCATCTGCCTCTGAAATAGGACTGGAAACGTGGTCATGAAGGTTGAATCTGGATGTCTGCTTAATGGAGTATTATGTGTTTGGGACAGTTTAGCTGCAGTTGTTTGCTTGCGGGACAGTGTTTTTTCCTTATTATTCTAGCAGGCCATTGCATGTTAATCTTCTGGTGCAACCTGGGAGGTTCAGGTAATGCTTCTGCCTGTGGTGTGTGACCTTGGGCTGTGGGTTTATGAGGTTCATGATTTTGTACCTTGCAATGCTCCCATAGCTGATGAGTGGAGGGTAACAGGATGGAGCCAAGGCGATGCCAGCTTTCAAGCTGCAAGACTCACGAAGGGCCTTCAGTACCAGCAGGACGTGCTTTGTTGTTCAGCATGGGTGATATTTCCTGGGGGTGGCCTGTCTGTTTGTAGGTTTGGCAGTATTTTACTGGTATGATGATGAAGTGGGGAGCAATCCGTTCCAGCATAGTCCTGGACATCCCAAATCCTCCAGGCAAGGTACCACAAGGAAATCCCCTGCTGCTGTCCCCTTACCTTCCAAAGTCCCAGAGCACCTGCAGTGCTTGGTATCAGTTTGCCTTCCCAGTTTGCTCACTTTGCTCACGGTTAAAACCAGTTCTTTGCAGTGGAAAGGAGCAACTGGGCCATGCTCAAAAGCGCAGGCAGCCCTTAGGAATCTTGGCCAGTGTGGAGGGTCTGCACTGCCGCAGAAATAGGTTTCAAGCATTTCCATCTAAATAGTGGGTAGACAGTTTAAATTCTTTTGGTGGTTTTAAGTACATTAAATATAGCAAAATATGAAAAGTAGTAAGGCAAACTTGTGGATGAAGAATCCACCCAGGGTTAGTTAACACAGAAGTGCAAATGTAATGTCTGATTGAGGAAGTCCTGAAATTATGGATTACTTGGTCAGGACAAATATAAAATTATATTACTGTCCATGTACTTACATTTTAATCATTTCCTGTTGGCTACCAATAGGCACAGGATATTGGGCTAGGTTATCTGTATTCTGATCCAGTGCAACCATTCTTTTGTTCTTATGTACAGGCCTAGTACACTAGTACACTAGGCCTGTACATAAGAACTGTCTGCACTTTCCTGGCCTTCGCATTCCCCCCGCCCCGTAATGGCAAGTTGTAGATAGTGTAGAGGTTACAAAAGGAAGATCTGCCTATTAAAAATAGTTGTCTAATTTTAATTCCCAAGATGAAATAACTCAGCGGTGCACAATTCTCCTAGATTTAGTAACAAACCGGCCTGTTGAACAGCCTTCACAACAGCTGCGTTATTAGACCCTCTTGGCAGAACCCAGCAATTTTTCCTTATGGTAACAGTTTGACTCCTGTTGCATCAAAGCTGAACTTCAAATAGTTTATTGTTTGCCAAGTCTTGTACCCATCCGGGCAGTAGGACAGCCTACAGAACTAGCTGTTGTCTGGCATGTAAATACTTGGATTTTAAACTTTGCAAAGGTTGCAGTGCAAAAATCAAAGTGCAGAAGTTTTGTCTTGACAAATGCAATTTTTGTCAATGCTAAAAATCAATGGAGTTTCACCTGGGCAAAACTGTTGCATATTGGTGGTTGAAGGAAGCCCATTGCCCCGTTTGTCCTGTAGTTTCTTTTCTGCTGTTTGTTTCTTTCCTTGTTCATGGAAGGTTTCAAATTAATATCTACAGTTCATTTAGCAAGGAAGGTGCGTGGGTTTTCTTTCTTTTTGAAAAAAATTGCTGTCTGTCAGTACCATGCCCCCTAAAGACAGCGGCTTATCTGTGAAACCTCCTTACAATTATAGTATAATGAATTCCAACCAGTTCATTAAAAGTGAAAATGACCGAAGAGACCTTTTAGGGCTAATCATGTATTCTGTATGGTTCAGTGTAATCTGAGCAGTCAGATAAGGCATTGTCTCTGCGGTAATCTTTTAATATTGTTCAAAGTGTTAAATAAAAATAGGCTGAATGTAAAGTTTTGTATAACAGCTACATTGAATGAAGGGTTTCATTTTTGATTTAGGTAAAATCAACTCTTGTCGACAAGTCCATTTGCCTGACTCAGTGAAGTGCTTGGTTATCTACATGCCTCATCATATTTGAGGCAGGCTGAATAAAATTTGCAAGCAAATTGTTTGTTGCGTGGGGTGGTTTTTACTATTTAGTGTAGGTTGTTTTCTACATTAAAATAATTTCCCAGATTGTAAACTATTAATTAAGATTTTCACCATCATATTCACATACCTTTTTCTGTAAATGAGTGAAGAACTGGACTTTCTGCCCAGGCTACTCATAAAACTTAAAGTCTGTGAGCTTATAGGTACTGGGCTGAAATACTTCAACTTTTGTTAAATATTCACAGCGCCTAACTTGAGATACTCATGTGACAGCTTGTTTTCTTACCTCCTGCATTTCAGAAGGTAAAAAACTTGTGTTGCTCTCTTAAAAATTTAAATTTTTGTATGATCAAAGTTATGATATTCCAATGATAAGATTATCATGGACAAAAGGGGGAACGGTAAAACAGTTTAATCTTTGTTCTTGATGAGTGGAGGGTGCCTTTTTTCTGAGATGGGGAGACTATGGTATCTCAAAAATATGTGCAAAAGCTATGGGGAGAAGCAATGTAATTGAGTATGAAACATGATACTAAACCCCAAGACTAATGGCTACTACAGTGAATTGAGAATTTGTGCTCATTTCTAGTTCTAAACTGATTTCAACCATGCAGGAAAATGACCTGCATGCCACCACTGACGCATCAGTCAAAATTTTTGTTCAAGAAACTAATTTGTACTGAAAATAAATAAATAAATAAATAAAACCTGAGCGAATATTTTGCCCACTGTAAGTATGTTTTTCTAAGTCTCTTACAAAGGCTTTTTTCATTGTTGTTTTGCCATGGGGGGGAATGACTTTTTGCTCAAAATTGAATTGTTTAGACACAAATACCAGGTTGGTGCCTAATGGGAATTGTAGCTACTGCCTCAGGTCTGATTTGAAAATGTGTATGGGAGGAATCAAAACCAAAACTTTCAGTGAGGTACAGTAAGAACCAAATATCTCGTTTGAAAATTAAAGTATTTTTTCCCAATGGAGAAGAAGGGGATTTTTTTTTTTTAACATTTTCTACAAAGCAAAGTGGAAATGCACAGGAACTGTGATGGAACATAATTTATAAGTTGCCATCAACAGAAACAGATACGCTTCCATCTGTTGTGCTTTGGTGACCCTGTCCCCGAAATAGTATCAGACATATATTGGCACAGAGATGATGAGGATGACTTTTTCAAAAAAAAAAAAAAAAAAAAAAAAAAAAATGCTATCACACATCTCGTTACTGAGAACCAAGGGTAATAATCTGCTGTTCTGCTTCATATATCCATGTTAGTTTATTCGGGTACTGAAGCTCACTTGGGTATCTGTCATACAGTATTAAAGATTACTATTGTTTTGAAAAATGTAATAGGTAAATATGTAAGTGTCATTGTGACAGGGAAAGCAAACCAAGCATCTTTCTTTTCAGCACACAGTAAGTGGATGGCATACTGTTGAAAGGAACTGATTTGTGACTTAAAAGGGAGTGCTGTTTTGTGTGGTTTGCACTTACTATTCTTAACTTCCTCGTGGTTTTATGCAAATGTCGCTGCCCTGATGGGTGTGCCAGTATTATCAAACCCTTACATGTCAGAATGAAGGTTTGCCTGTTCTGTGGTGGTCATTTGTAGCTTTGCTGCTATGACTGAAAGTGGAAAGGGGCATGTTAGGTCATCTGCCTGTTCCTCCTCTGCTCCTGAAACCTGTCTCCTGACAGAAGGACCCTGCTTTTCTTTATGAGGTTTGACTGTTTGCGCATTGGCTAATTTTAGCGTGGACTTTCCTACAGCCTGCTTCTTCAGCAGCTGGGATATCCGACTACTGTACCCGTTGCCATGTGGTCACAGATGCTACTTTCATGCAGCATGTCACGTACTCAGCTTCACATGGTGTACTGGTGACTAAACAGCACGTTGAGGACTCTAGCTGTCTGGTTCTGCAGACATATGTGATAGCAACTCACACTTTACGTGTTGTCCGGTGGCTTACTTATCTTTTGTCACTCAATAATGAGTTGTATTTAATGCTTGTAAATACCTGACCAGCTTGTGAGTGTTCGAGCTCAATCAGTTGGCGCTTCTCAGGTGGGTGCAAAGCACTTGGGCCTTCCTGTCACTCTGATGAAGACAAAAGTCATCTTTCAATGAAGACTGGGTAATGCTGCAAACAACCCTACAGCATCTGCTGGGATATCCCTCTGGGCTGTGGATGTGTTTTGTTTCATTAGTAGGATGTTGTTTCAGAATCTAATGATTGACACAAAATCCCATATCAGTGTAGCTAATGGTGTTTGTCAGTAAATTAGTATTATCTACAGTATGATTACAAGCCTGATTGTCAAGCAACAACTGTTCATTCCTACCTCGTTTATGAGGCTCGGGCTGCCTTTCATCAGTTTCAATCAGCTCTCCATACAGAGTGGCAAGTTGTGATATCAAATCCTGCTGCTCTGGAGCAGTGGCATGAAAAATAAATTAATGATGGGATGAGATGTGATTGTCATTCGTACGAGAAAAGTCATTCTGATGAGGCAAACGGAAGTAATGTTCTTATGGAGACTTTCCCTAAGGCATTAACTTCAGAGGTGGACAACCCAAACATCGTTGGAATGGTTTTATACCATATCTGCTGGGGTTTTTTTGGATCTCTTAGTTCCAGGCATACTTCAATAGAAATTGCTTGGATCGCTTGTTTTGACCAAGACTGGACATACATGTTAAACTGGAACACGTACAGTGCAAAATGAGAGAAAATAAGAAAAATGGGAGGGGGAGAGGGGGAAGAAATATATCACGCACTTCAGTGTATATCAGAGATGTTACATTTAGGTTAGATTTCATTCTGGAATGCATAAAACAAAAAATATGAAAATGTATTTTTAGTTTAAATCTAAATTGGGTCAGTGCCAATTTGGACAAGCGACCGCATTAGCTTAGCATTGCTTGATACTCTAAAAGGTAAAAGCGTAAGGTGATTCAAAATACTTCTGCCCTGTCAGTAATTAAACCACGCACATTTATATGGGAATGAAAACTTTTTAAAAAATACCTTAAACTGAGATGCTTCAAAATAAAACTCTGACTGTTAAGCAGTAGGAAACTTCATCTGTATGAAAGTTTTCACTTTACTGTGGATGCTTTTTGTTGCTTAAAATGCACCTCGATCTCACTACAGCCAGGAGCAACATTCTGAGTAAAGTAGGTTCATGCTTATCTGCTAAGAAATAATGTCGTGCTTCCTCTAAATACCTGACCACATAGCTTTTGTAAACAGCAGCCTCTTCCCATCTTGTTTCTGGGTTTCTTAGGGACTTGTGGTGCATTTTTTTTTTTTCATTTATTTGTTTTACAAGTTATTATTTTCTTTCCTGTGTTTTTCAAAAGTAATAGTTGGATATTGAGGTCTGAGCAGAGCGAGTACTTCTGAAACTGAACTGAAATAGCCATTACTGCTTGTCAGAATGGAAGGTGTAAGTACCTATTGAAGCATAATAACCAGGCACTGTTTTGCTGTATAATACTTCTTATTATATCACAGAATCATTAGTATTTTCTAGCTTAAATTGAGTCTTGCTCTTTTTGTTGCTTAGGAATTTAGTATGATAATGATTAGCAACAGTCATCTAATTGTCAGCTTAAATGTCCAGAGTAAATTTATACCCATTTCTTCTCGTGTCAACACAACCCTACATCCAGGAATCCTTTTCGTTGTCCCCAGTGGTGTTTAATTAATTTTAATTCATTTATCATTGCTATCTAATACAATATCTCAACCTTCATTTTGAAAACAAGTGTTATTCTTGTGCAGACTTGTGAAGTGGGCTTGTATTCTTGCTGTTCTGGTAGATCATTGTCGTGGTTTTGACCAGATTAACCAATCAGAGCGACAGATGCACCGCCCCCCCCCCCCCCCCCCCCCAAGGAAAAGAGAGGAGAGGAAGAGATAAGAGATTTATGAGTTTAGAAAAAAACTAAATTACTTTAATGAAAATATTAATAAATAACGAAATAATAAATAATTTTTAAAAAGGGAAAAAGGGAAAAAAAATATACAGTATATACAAAACTGTATCAAGCTCCCAGGGTGATGATCACATCACCAGCAGGCACAGGGGAAAGTCCCAGACTGGACTCGGTGATGGACAGGAGCTGGATTCCAGCTCTGGAGTCAGGATTGCTCGAATCGGGATCAAAGGCAGACAAACAGACAGGGTCCTCCTCAGATGTCGGCCATTGAAGGAAGAGAGTTGACCCTTTGATCCCTCAGCTTTTATACTGAGCGTGATGCAGATGGGATGGAATACCCTGTTGGTCAGGTTTGGGTCACCTCTCCTGTCCGCTTCTCCCCACAGGTGGGACACCTCTACGCTTTTCTGCTTCCGACCCTCCAACGGGGCAAATAACAAATTTACCTGACCTTGGTTGTTATAGCAATAAGTATAAGCAAGGGCCTCTCTGCATACCACTCCTTGGTATTATCAGGTCTTATCACTATGAGAGCGAGCAGTTTCTGAACAATATGCCGTTAATTTCAGAGTTTAGTTAGTTAGAAGAGGCCCAGCTAAAAAGGAAAAATTACTGAACAGAAAATTAGTTCTGTTTTACCTCAAACCAGGACAATCATATTTTATGTCTTCCCACTTGAATAAATCCTCCTTCTACACAGGTGACTGGAATTGAGAGCTTGTATGAAAACTGTTCACATCAATACACACTACAGTGGGAATAATTTCATTACCTCTTTTGGATGTTTTTTAAGTAATGCATCATATGATGCCATTGGCCTTTTCACAGACGTGGTGTGTTTATGCTGTGGAGTAACCTTGCTCTTGAGTAAAACACAAACTTTTCTCCATCTCTGATTTTATAACAGAAATGCATGTTTTCAGTTTCCAAGTAACCTTATAAATACCTTTGCATGATTTAGTACTTTAAAAATCTAATTCTTTATTATTCCGATCTTCTCCTTCATGTTGAAAATTCCAGTCCTTTCCTTAGAGTGTTACTCCCAGTTTTGGTTTTCAAGGAATTTCATTGCAGCTCTTGTCCCATGTGCCTAGGTGGTTCGTGAATATACTAAATAATATCAAGTACTTCAGGAACTTCTCTAGGTGGCTTCCAGCATTATGAATCCTCAAAGGAGCATGTTGTTGTTTCTCCTTTAATTAATTTGCTATTCACTTTGAGGATCTTGTTCTACTAATATATATAATCTATGTTTAGTGATAAACCTTTTCTTAGAAAATATTTTTTTCCAAAAGAAAATGTAAGCTTGTAGCTTGGACTGCAGAGTTTTTTTTCTGAAAAATTGTTCATGTATTGTCCTATTTTTACCTCTCACCCCCAGTTTTTTTTTCTAAACTTGTTTTTAAAGTTTTTTGCGCTACTTAGAATCAGATAGCAGGGAAAAGAGTGTGAGTCCTGCTGGCAACTACCTGTTTTCTTGCATTGCTGGTGTTATTTTACGATGAAACCTTTTTTCACTGTATTTATTATAACCTAATCTTTGGATTACAATTTTATGTGCTATTGTGTCCAAATTGGTGGGTTTGGACTTGTCTGGTGAGTGTGTTGTGTTTTAAAGTTTTACTGGCACATCAGTTATGGAATGACTTATTTCTATACTTCTTCTCCGTGCCCCTATTCCACTTTTTCCACCGTGTTCAACGTCATCTACCGTGTTCAACGTATTTCATAGCATTTTATTATAGCATACATTATCTTTAATTAATGCTGCTTCATCATTGTGTGTCCTTACCATTTTTTATGGCTGAATAATTTTTTTGCTTCCTTTTTAATGCAGAGTCTAACTCAGTGTTGACTACGTGTAATTCTTGCTCTATTTGTACTTTTCCTCATCTTTAGGACATAATATTCTTTGATAAGTCCTTTTCTCTGTTTCTTTGTAAGACTTCTGCATATCCATGTATTCCATTAGTATTCCGTTTCACAAGTGGAAGAGTACTTGCTTGGGACACCCATTCCAGGCAGTACTTGCACCTTCTTGTTTCAATGAAATTCAGATTTTCCTCTGTTCTCTGAAGTTCTTAGTCCACTTAGTACAGTTTCTCTGCCTTTATCCAAGTTTCCCCTTTTGAAACAGTGGTTCTTGATGCAGCGGTTTTTTATGCTTTTCTTGAAGTTGATTGAATCAGATCGTAATCACTCATCTGTAGTTATTCTGCACAACGTGTTTCAGGTTTTAACTTTCGGTAAATAATGAGGGCACTAAAATAGGGGCAATAAAATTATCAGTTCAAAATGCTACTTTTCAAGAATCCTCTTCTTAAAAGTGTCCAAGTACATCAACAATAATTCAAAAGATGGATTTTATTCATTACATTGCTATCAGATACTGAATGTTTTGGATGTTTTGAGAGCTATTTTGAAAACAAAAAGATTTTTTTCTTTTTTCAGTTTGTGCCCTATTTCTTAAATTGTTTGTGTTTTTTTTTTTTTTTTGTAAACAATCATGTGTAATTAGACTTCTGGAAACCCATAGATATAGATAGTCAGTAATAAAATATTTTTTTAAAAAAATGTTCATGCACAAACAAAAACGGGACTAAATTTAATTCTGACTGTAACCACTGAAATGGGTTCAGGCTGACTTCAGTATAACACTTTTCATGGGGGATGCTTTTTCTAAGTAGTAAGTCATGGAGTGCCTGGGACTGAGGAGACAGGAATGACTGCTGCTTAGCACCATGTTCAGTGGCTAGAATGAAATGTCTTTTGCTCCTGGACTTTGACTCAAATGCTCTTGTTTCTTCAGCTTTCAAAATACAGAAGTTTATCCTGTATGATCAAAGTGCACGCATCAGCACAGTGTGGTTTTCATGTACAACTTGTTTTCACGTTTGGTTTTTTTCATTAATTCCTGACCCTCCTTCCTTATGACTGACTTTTATGTAAGAGAAAAAGGAATAACAGAAGGTTGTGTAGCATGAAAAAAGAGTGAGGGGGAATGTTACCTTTCACGTGTTTGAGAGTTGAAAAATCCCAAAGTGCCTGAGCAGCAGGGAATTTCCCTGATGAATTCATGTTTCATGCTTTTGTTTTTTAACGGCAAAACAAAAAGTCTAACTACCAAAACTGGAATCTTGTCTTTTATGTTTTAAGTACTGATATCTAGACGACTATGCTAAACTTTGTAAGAATGGGTTGTCACCTCTAATCTCTCCTCGATGATTCATTATCTTGTCAACAAATTGTAGTTTCTTGTGGTACTTCTGAGATTGCTGTTTGAATCTGCTGTTGTTGAGCCTCTTCAGGCTGGTCCCTTCAGGTTGGACTCAATGATCTCAAAGGTCCCTTCCAACCATGAAGATTCTGTGATTCTGTGATCCGGCCCGACAGCCTTGACTCATCTCCCCCCTCGCTTGTGCTGGCTGCGCTGAATGAAACGCAGGAACTGTGCAGAACAAAAAAGGCTTTGCTCATTTCTACGTGGACGCTCTATCTGCCTCGCTGGTCAGGGCCTTCTGGTCCTGACCTGGGACGCTGGTCCCTCCACGTGCGTTTTCCCTCCGAGAGGATGTGCTGGTGGATGGCTGTGTGCTGTCCCCTGTGTGGCCCTGGCCAAGTAACAGCGCTTGCAGTTACCTGCAACTGGCAGAGCTCTCGCAGTCACTCACCCTTGTTCTCGTGGGGGACTTCAACTTCCCAGATATCTGCTGGAAATATAACACAGCAGAGAGGGAACAGTCCCGGAGGTTCCTAGAGTGTGTGGAAGACAACTTCCAAACACAGCTGGTGAGCGAGCCAACCAGGGAAAGCGCCCTACTGGACCTGCTGCTAGTTAACAGAGAAGGTCTTGTGGGGGATGTAAAGGTTGAAGGTCATCTTGGGCAGAGTGATCATGAAACCATAGAGTTTTCAATTCTTGCAGAAGCAAGACAGGGAGCCAGCAGAACTGCCACCTTGGACTTCTGTAAGGCAGACTTTGGCCTGTTTAGGAGCATGGTTGAGAGTGTCCCTTGGGAGACAGTCCTGAAGGCCATAGGTGCCCAGGAAGGCTGGTCATACTTCAAGGATGAACTCTCAAAAGCACAGGAGAAGGCCATCCCCAGGTCCCATGAAACGAGCCGACGGGGAAGAAGACTGGCCTGGCTAAATAGAGGGCTTTGGCTGGACCTCAGGGAAAAAAGGAAAGTCTACGATCTCTGGAAAAGGGTGTTAGCTACTTATGAGCTTGATATTTCAAGGTGTAGTAAAGATATGCAGGGGAAACATTAGAAGGGCAAAAGCCCAGGCAGAACTTAACTTGGCTACCACAGTTAAAGATAAGAAGAGGGTTTTTTCAGTATATCAATAAAAAAAGGAAGGGTAGGGAAAATGTAGGCCCACTGAAGAATGAGGTGGGTGCCTTGGTGGTGGAAGACACAGAGAAGGCGGAGTTGCTGAATGCCTTCTTTGCTTCAGTTTTCACTGCCAAAGCTGCCCCTCATGAATCCCAGCCCGAGGAGACAAGGGGGAAGGTCTGCAGAGAGGAGGACTTTCCCTCTCTTGGGGAGGACCGGGTTAGAGACCACTTGGCCAAACTAGACATACACAAGTCCATGGGCCCTGATGGGATGCACCCACAAGTGCTGAGAGAACTGGCAGATGTTATTGCTGAGCCACTTTCCATCATTTTTGAGAGGTCTTGGAGAACAGGTGAAGTGCCCGAGGACTGGAGGAAGGCAAATATCACATCAGTCTACAAAAAGGGCAAGAAGGAGGACCCAGGGAACTACAGGCCAATTAGTCTCACCTCTGTCCCTGGGAAAATAATGGAGTGACTCGTTCTAGATGTCACCTCCAAACACATTGAAGATCAAGAAGTTATTGGAAATGGTCAACACGGATTTACCAAGGGTAAATCATGCTTGACCAATCTGATAGCCTTCTATGACGTTATAACTGGATGGCTGGATGAGGGGAGAGCAGAAGTTGTCATCTACCTTGACTTCAGCAAGGCTTTTGACACTGTCTCCCATAACATCCTCATTAGAAAATTAAGGAAGTGTGGGCTAGATGAGGGGGCAGTGAGGTGGATTGAGAGCTGGCTGTGTGACAGAACTCAGAAGGTTGTAATTAATGGAGCAGGGTCAAGTTGGAGGCCTGTAACCAGCAGTGTCCCCAGGGGTCAATAATCGGCCAAGTCCCATTCAACATATTCATCAATGACCTGGATGAGGGGACAGAGTGTATCCTCAGCAAGTTCGCTGATGATACCAAACTGGGAGGGCTGGCCGACACTCCAGAGGGCTATGCCACCGTCCAGCGTGACCTGGGCAGAGAAGAACCTAATGAGGTTCAACAAGGGCAAATGTAGGGTCCTGCACCTGGGGAGGAAGAACCCCAGGCACCAATATAGGTTAGGGATGGATCTTCTGGAAAGCACTTCTGAGGAGAAGGATCTGGGAGTCCTGGTGGATAGCAAACTATCCATGAGCCAGCAATGTGCCCTTGTTGCCAAGAGGGCAAATGGGATCCTGAGCTGCATAGGGAAGAGAGTGGCCAGTAGGTGGAGGGAGGTCATTCTCCCCCTCTACTCTGCACTGGTGAGGCCACAACTGGAATACTGTGTCCAGTTCTGGGCTCCCCAGTTCAAGAGAGACAGGGAACTACTGGAGAGAGTCCAATGTAGGGCAACTCAAATGATTAAGGGATTGGAGCACCTCCCTTAACGAGGAAAGGCTGAGAGAGCTGGGGCTCTTTAGCCTGGAGAAGAGAAGGCTGAGGGGAGACCTTATCTATGTTTACAAGTACCTAAAGGGTGGGTTGAAAGATGATGAATCTGGACCCTTTTCAGCGGTTTCCAGCGATAGGACGAGGGGCAACGGGCACAAGCTGGAACATACGAAGTTCCACTCAAATATGAGGAGAAACTTCTTTATAGTGAGGGTGGCAGAGCCCTGGAACAGGCTGCCCAGGGAGGTCATGGAGTCCCTTACTCTGGAGATTTTCAAGACCCGCCTTGATGCAGTCCTGAGTGATGTGCTCTGGACAATCCTGCTTCAGCAGGGGAGTAGGACTAGATGATCTCTAGAGGTTCCTTCCAACTCTGACAATTCCCTGATTCTGTGAAGAGACATGCTAAGCGCTGAGCATATCGTCACACACCTTAGGACATGGTGAATCACAAAAGAAAAATGTTTCTCTTCCCATGGGTAGCAGAAGGAACCAAGAGGTTCAAAGATGGTGATGTGGGAGGTGTTCATCCCAGATAGTTGTAAATGTTTCCACAAAAGCCATTTGCAATGAGTCAACCTCATAAATCAAAAGAAGGAGGTACTTTCAAGGTAAAATAAGCCTGAGCTGACTGAGACTGGCTTTGTCTTCCCTTCGCTGGCAACCCACAAAACATGTACTAGCCTCCTGGCTGTGCAAGAGAAACAGTGGGTTTGAAGGGGATCAGAATAGTTCTTTGCTCATTTAACGAAGTTCTCAAAGTGAACTTGGGTGCTTCTTTTCTTCATGTGCATTTTAAATTCAGTCATTAAAAAAATAATGGAATCCGTTATTTATTCATCTCAAGTGCCAGGGAGATGGATAACTGGTTAGGGAATTCCCATCCGCAGAAGGAAGTGTGGCATTTACTGTCCACATGCATTACAGGGAGGAGACGCCGGTCCTCAGGCCATGCTGTTCATAGTGCATAACTCCTATGTCTCCTGATCTCATCAGGCCTAAGAGGATCCCCTCACTACAAGAAAGACATTAAGGTGCTGGAGCATGTCCAGAGAAGGGCAACGGAGCTGGTGAGGGGTCTGGAGCACAAGTCTTGTGAGGAGTGACTAAGGGAAATGGGGGTGTTCAGCCTGGAGAAAAGGGGGCTGAGGGGAGACCTTCTCGCTCTCTACAGCTCCCCGAAAGGAGGGTGTAGCCGGGGGCGGTCGGTCTCTTCTCCCAAGTAACAAGCCGTAGGACAAGAGGAAATGGCCTCAAGTTGCACCAGGGGAGGTTTAGATTGGATATGAGGAAAAAGGTTTACACTGAAAAGGTTATCAAGCACTGGAACAGGCTGCCCAGGGAAGTGGTGGAACTGTCACCCCTGGAGGTATTGCAGAGTTTGGTCGATGTAGTGCTTATCCATATGGTTTAGTGGTGGTTTTCATCAGTGTGAAGTTGATGGTTGCACTCGGTGATCTGAAAGGTCCCTTCCAACCTCAGCGATTCTATGATTCTAAGGGAAGGGTGGTTTGGGCACGCTCATGGGATTTGGGAGGCTGGAGCGTGCTCTCTCCTCCCTGTCTCCTTGACACCTAAAAAGAAAGCCCACTTCTCTGGAAAAAAAGCTTAGTTGTTCCCAGGAATCTCAGGAGGCATGACATATCGATTCCTGGGTTCAAGGAGCTGGTCAACTGCCTCGTCTCGTTTTCCACCATGATGGCTTCAATGCCCTGTTCATTTGCAGACTCTCTGCATGGATGCTTATTGAACCTCATCCCGTTGGTCTCAGCCCATCCAGCCAGCCTGTCTAGATCCCTCTGCAAAGCCTCTCTACCCTCCAGCAGATGAACACTCCCACCCAACTTGGTGTCATCTGCAAATTTGCTGAGGGTGCATTCGATCCCCTTGTCCAGATCATTGATAAAGATGTTGAAGAGAACCGGCCCCAGTACTGAGCCCTGCGGGACACCACTCGTGACCGGTCGCCAACTGGACTTCACTCCATTCACCACCACTCTCTGGGCCCGGCCCTCCAGCCAGTTTTTAACCCAGCAGAGAGTATACCCATCTAAGCCATGAGCATCCAGTTTCTCCAGGAGAATACTGTGGGACACTGTATCAAAGGCCTTGCTAAAGTCTAGGTAAATAACATGTATGCTGGAGAAGAGAAGGCTCAGGATGAATCTTATTATAAACATATGAAGAGAGGGTGCAAAAAGATGGAGCCAGGCTCTTTTCAGTGGTGGCCAGCGACAGGACCAGGGGAAATGGTCCTGAAACACAGGAGGTTCCCTCTGAACATCAGGAAACACTTTCTCACTGTGAGGGTGACTGAGCACTAGCACAGTTTGCCCAGAGGGACTGTGGAGTCTCCCTCGTTGGAGATCTTCAAAAGCCATCTGGACTATGGCTCTTGGTGGCCTTGCTTGAGCAGTGGGTTTGGACCAAATGATCTCTGGAGGTTCCTTCCAGGCTCAACCTTTCTGTGATTCTATTATACCATGAGAACTGACAATAAAAGGAAGTACATGCCTGGAATCAGATACCAGAAAATCATACTTGGAGAGTGATGAGAAATTTTAATTACTGAAAAATGTCCCTGGAATCACTTTCCTTATGGCCTCCTTGAGGTCCATGTTCCTCATGCTGTAGATGAGGGGGTTCACAGCTGGTGGCACCACCGAGTACAGAAAAGTCACCACAAGATCCAGGGATGGGGAGGAGATGGAGCGGGGCTTGAGGCCAGCAAACAATGCAGTGCTGAGGAACAGGGAGACCACGGCCAGGTGAGGGAAGCACGTGGAAAAGGCTTTGTGCCGTCCCTGCTCAGAGGGGATCCTCAGCACGGCCCGGAAGATCTGCACATAGGACAGCACGATGAACACAAAACAACCAAGCACAAAAAAAGGCAGAAAACATGGTAAGCCCAAGTTCCGTGAGGTAGGACTCTGAGCAGGAGAGCTTGAGGATCTGGGGAAGTTCACAGAAGAACTGGTTTATGGCATTGCCCTGGCAGAGGGGCAGTGAAAATGTACTGGCCGTGTGCAGGAGAGCATGGAGAAACCCACTGCCCCAGGCAGCTGCTGCCATGTGGACACAAGCTCTGCTGCCCAGGAGGGTCCCGTAGTGCAGGGGTTTGCAGATGGCAACGTAGCGGTCGTAGGACATGACTGTGAGAACAAAATACTCTCCCCCAATCCAGAAGAGATACAGAAAGACCTGGGCAGCACAGTCTGAGTAGGAAATGGCCTTGGTCTTCCAGAGGGAATTGGCCATGGATTTTGGGACCGTGGTGGAGATGAAGCCCAGGTCAAGAACAGAGAGGGTGAGGAGGAAGAAGTACATGGGGGTGTGGAGGTGGCGGTCACAGGCTACGGCGGTGATGATGAGGCCGTTTCCCAGGAGGGCAGCCAGGTAGATGCCCAGGAAGAGCCCAAAGTGCAAGAGCTGCAGCTCCTGTGTGTCTGCAAATGCCAGGAGGAGGAACTGGGTGATGGAGCTGCTGTTGGACATTTGCTTCTTCTGGACACGGGGACCTGTCCACGGAGGAAAAGGCAGTGACAAGCAAGGACAGACATCTCTGAGGAAAACCTTCTCCATTTCTCATAGAAACCCTGCAATCTGCCTTGCCCCTTTGGCAGGTCCCTTTTGTGAGCTCTGACTGGTGCTGGCTGAGGATGCCAGTGGGAGAAAGGGGCTCTCTGTGGGCTGCACAGAAGTCAGTCCTTCTCTACAGCAAAAGGTAAATGGGGAAATCTCTGACACTTGTGATACCAGAGGCTTTCAGCGTTATTGCTCCCAATTCTGCCAACTGCAGAGCAGAGCTGTGGGGATTTTGTCTTGTGACATCTGACTCTAGTGGCCCCACCACAACTGAGACATATTTTTAAGGCAGAAATCCTTGGCATTTCTGCTCCTCTTGAAGTGAAACCTTGTGGGTCTTGAGAGGGAAAGGGACTGCCCCTTAGTGCAGGGTGAGAAGCTCTGTCTGTCTATCAGCCCTGTTCTCAGCTGCCCTTAAAGAAATGCCTTCCAGCATTTCTTTAAGCTGGAGGACAATCAGTCATAGAATCATAGAATCATCCAGGTTGGAAGAGACCCTTGGGATCATTGAGTCCAACCATCTACCCTACACCACGATGTTATCCCCTATACCATATCCCCCAACACCACATCTAAACGTCTCTTAAACACATCCAGGGATGGTGACTCAACCACCTCCCTGGGCAGCCTATTCCAATGCCCGACCACTCTTTCTGTGAAAAATTCTTTCCTAATGTTCAGTCTAAACCTACCCTGCTGGAGCTTGAAGCCATTCCCTCTTGTTCTGTCATTAATTACCTGTGCGAAGAGACCGGCACCAACCTCTCTACAGTGTCCTTTCAAGTAGTTGTAGAGAGTGATGAGATCTCCCCTCAGCCTCCTCTTCCTCATACTAAACAGTCCCAGCTCCTTCAACCGCTCTTCATATGATTTGTCTTCCAGGCCCTTCACCAGCTTTGTTGCCCTCCTCTGCACTCGCTCCAGCACCTCGATATCTCTCTTGTATTGACGTGCCCAAAACTGGACACAATACTCGAGGTGTGGCCTCACCAGTGCTGAGTACAGGGGCACAATCACCTCCCTACTTCTGCTGGTCACGCTATTTCTAATACAAGCCAGGATGCCGTTGGCTTTCTTGGCCACCTGGGCACACTGCCGGCTCATATTCAGCCGCTTGTCAATTAGAACCCCATCTCAGAAGTCCATCTCACACGTTCCCCTGAGAAGGAACTGGACACTCCTGAGAGCAGAGGAATCCAGTTTCCAAGTGCAGATGTCCAAATCCCCCATCCTGTCTCATCGTACCTGAGGAGGATCTCAGCTCTCCTCTCCTGCCCAGGGACACAGAGGGCTCATTGCAACTAGCCCTGTAGAGATGATGAGCAGCGTTTCCGCAACCTTATCGCTGCCGTGTCTTCTCCATGGGGCTCCTAGAGAGCACAAAGATGCCGTGGGAGAGCTATGGAACGCAGCCTGCAGCCCAAAACCAACCACCCCAGGGAAAAAGGTAGGATATCTTGAAGAGAGAGTTGGCTCATTTGCATTGCCCGGAACCCCCAGATGAGGAGGGCACATCCATAATTTACTCCCATGGACATATCAGTATGGCAAGACCCCCAGGGTTGGTCCCAGAACTGCAGCCCAACTCTTGTTCTTCTCATCTCAGTGAGCCCAACGATAAGAAAAAGGACAGCATGGCCAGGAGAAATGCCCCAGTGCCACTGCTGGTGGAGGCTGGACGGCGAACGATAATCAGGCTACTTTCTCCTCCTCAGGGGCCAGGCTGCTGAGAATGTGACTGAGTCCCTGTGGTCTTAGGAGCAGAGGCTCTACTGGGTTGGAGAGGAGACCAGGGGGTTGCTCCGGGGAAGGCATCTGCAGTGCAGGGGAAGGCAGGGAGGTACCCAAATACCCGCTCCTGCTCCAGAGAGCATTTTCCTCTCCTTCCCTGCCCATCTCTCTGCTGCTGGGGCTGTCCCTGCCAGGGGCTGTTTCTCTGTCCCCATGACTCCTCCCTGCCAATGTTCACAGACCCCGTCCCACATGCTGTGTCCTCAGCCATGCTCCGCAGGTACCTTCTTGCAGCAGGGCACTGCTCAGGGACGTCTGTGTGTGTGCAGGGCCAAAAGACCAGGTTGCACAAACCCTGATGACACTGGAAATGGGACGATGGTCCTCTCTGTAGGCTGAGGGGCAGAAAAGGCAGTTGCTGCGGCTCCTCAAAACCATCATTGAAATGGTTTAGGAGTTTCAAGCCCTTTCTCTTCAATAATAAGTCTCTTTCTATTCCCACCGAGCCAAACAAGAGAAAACTCAAAGCGCAGACCTAGGCCATCCCAGCCTCAAGTAGGCACCTCTGACCTTCCTTTTGAAAAGTCCCCCTGCACACTGTGCTGCCTCCAGCCCCGTGGGATGCAGGGACCCTGCTCTGAAGGACAGCCCTGGGATGCACAGCCTCCCTGCTGCCGTCGCTGGGAGAAAGCAGCCGTCCTGCCTGTCCCTGGGACAGCGCAGCAGGGAGTCCCTGCTCTGGAGAAACTGTGAGAGTCAAACTGAGAGACCCCACAGCCTGTTCCAGCGTTAGCAGATACCTCCAGGAACGGCAGCTGCGGCCAGAGACTTACCATGCAGAGACCTGTGAAGATTTCTCCTACACTGAGAGCTCAGTCGTCCTCCCACCACCCTCTCCCTGCTTCTCCCCTCTCCCCTCGGTGCCTGCAGGCAGTGCCCTCAGGCCTGCTGCGCTTGGCAGAGGAGCTGCTCCTGGGCAGAGCTGTCTCTCTGCGGCGCTGCCCCATGGCCATGAGCTCCCTCCATGCCAGGAGCACAACCCAGAGCAGAAGCAGAGGACCAGCCCAAGACGTAATTTTCTCCTCCCCATCAGGGCTCCCTTGAGGTGTCCCTGGGGACCCAGAAAGGCATCAGGGTCACCCCTGGAGAACGTGCTTTGAAGTCAACCGATGTAATCGCCGACTGTCCCTCTCTGAAGAGCAGAGAGAGACTGATTCTAGCAGCAGGGTTTGTCCTACCAGAGCATCGTTGTCTGTGGGGGCACAGAAATATTCCCCTCTGGACGTGGCTATTCTTGACCAATAACAAAAAGGAAAGATGGGGATAGGGGTCCCTTTCCCTGTGCAGGGCAGTGCCTCATCTGACGTAATGCTGTGAGCTCATCCCAAGCTGGAAGCAGGATTCAGCTCCCCCATGCACCCCACAGGCCCAGCAGAGCTGAGATCCCTCTTGTTTCAGTTCAGGGGTGCCCAAAGGAGTTGCCAGAGGGGGAGCTCCTGCTCCAAGCACTTTGTGGGCAGTCAGTTTCTCACCCACTGACACCTGGTGATGACTGAGGTGCCAAGGGCGGTCCAAGACACGTGCAAGTGTTTTTGAGAGCTGTGATAGAAAAAGCTCTGAGAAAACCCACATCCTTCCTGAGCGTCAGCTGAGGGCCGGAGAGGGAAGTGACCATCCTACATGATACCAGACCCCTCCCTAGAAGGCGCCTCAATGTGCCTTCGAAGAGAATTGAAGAGTATTTCAGTTGGGAGGGACCTGCACAGATGATTTAATCCAACTGCCTTCTCAAATATGGCCCTGGAGCATGCAGAGCTCTTCAGCTGACCAGACAGAAAGGTGCCCCAGAAGGAGATGCAGGTCTTTGTTCATTTACTCACTAGACCTCCAGTCACTATAAAGCTGAGGCACATTCCCACCCCTGCACTGCAGACATTTATTTCAGGGCTCTCATTTAAAGAAAAAAAAAAAGCCTCTAGTTGTCTGCCAGGTGCCTGGAGTGCCAAACACAACACTCTGCGGGCAAACACAGCACAGGACTTCCAGGAGAGCCGTGCCCTGTGGCAGCTGGGGTAGGACAGGCATCCCAGGGCCTCCCAAAGGGGCCCAGTGCCTTCGTGCGGGAACCTGAAGACCAACACCACAGCACAAATGCAAGGTCCATGCCCTCTACACCTAGGGCTGCTGCAGGATGGGGAGGCAGATCACACCAGGGTGCCCTCCCCTGTACCTGCCTTCTCCACCCTTGATCATTCTCCTCTCTCTGAACCTCTACTCCCCTGCCTGAGGATACAAAGAGGGAAGATGATAACAATGTTCCCAGAGTGGCTTCATCAAAGGTTGTCCACCCCCAAAGTCTTTCTCGGCATGCCTCACAGCCCTGTGGGCGGGAGTGCTCACCAGGCCACTTGCCATCATTTACCAGCAGTCCTGGCTAAGGTCCCAGGTGACTGGAGGTTAGCAAATATGGTGCCCATCTACAGGAAGGGCCATGAAGGAGGATCCAGGGAGCTCCAGGCCTGTCAGTCTGGCCTCAGTGCGGGGGAACATTATGGAGCAGATCACCCTGAGTGCCATCATGCAGCACGTACAGGACAACCAGGTGATCAGGCCCAGTCCGTATGGGTTTGTGAAAGTCAGGTCTTTCCTGACCAACCTGATCTCCTTCTATGACAAGGTGACCCACTCAGTGGACAAGGGAAAGGCTCTGGATGTTTTCTTCCTAGACTTTAGTAAAGCTTTTGGCACCATTTTCCACAGCACTCCCCTGGAGAAACTGGCTGCTCATGGCTTGGACAGGTGTACACTTTGCTGGGTAAAAAACTGGCTGGAGGGTCAGGCCTAAAGAGTGGTGGGGAATGGAGTTAAATCCAGTTGGTGGCCGGTCACGAGCGGTGTTCCCCAGGGCTCAGTACTGGGGTCTCTTCTCTTTAACATCTTTATCAATGACCTGGAGGAGGGGATCGAGTGCACCCTCAGGAAGTTCACAGATGACACCAAGTTGTGTGGGAGTGTTGATCTGCTTGAGGGCAGGAAGGGTCCACAGAGGGGTCTGGACAGGCTGGATTGATGGGCTGAGGCCAATGGGAGAAGGTTCAACAAGGCCAAGTGCTGGGTCCTGCACTTGGATCACACCAACCCCACAAACTCTACAGGCTGGGGGAAGAGTGGCTGGAGCTGCCTGGCAGAAAAGGACCTGGGGGTGTTGGTTGACTGTGGGCTGAACGTGAGCCAGCAGTGTGCCCAGGTGGCCGAGAAGGCCAACAGCATCCTGGCCTGGATCAGGAACAGTGTGGTCAGCAGGACCGGGGCTGTGATCGTCCTCCTGTACTCGGCACTGGTGAGGCCCCACTTCAAGTGCTGTGTCCAGTTTTGGTCCCCTCACTCCAAGAAAGTCTTTGAGGTGATGGAGGGCATCCGAAGAAGAGCAATGAAGCTGGCAAGGGGTCTAGAGCACAAGTCTTATGAGGAGCAGCTGAGGGAGCTCAGATTGTCTAGCCTTGAGAAAAGGAGGCTGAGGAGAGACCTTCTCTCTCTCTACAACCACCTGAAAGGAGGTAGTAGCGAGGTGGGGGTCAGCCTTTTCTCCCAAGTAACAAGTGATAGGACAAGCGGAAAAGGCCTCAAGTTCTGCCGGGGGAGGTTTACGTTGCACATTTGGAAAAATGTCTTCACTGAAAGGGTTTTCAAGCACTGGGACAGGCTGCCCGGGGAAGTGTTTGAGTCACCATCCCTGGAGGCATTTTAAAGACCTGTAGATGTGGTGCTTATGGACATGGTTTAGTGGCAGACTTGGCCGTGTTAGGGTATCACAGTATGGACTTTAATGATCTTAAAGGTCTTTTCCAACCTAAACGACCCCATGATTCTATGATTCTTTTTAGACTCGGGACTCTTGTCCCTTCTTTGGCTGGTGTCACAGAATTTTCCTACGCTTGGCATTGCTCCCCCTCACATCCTGCTGCCACCAGGAAGAGCCCTGAGGCACAAGTGAGGGACAGGATCTGCCTTCCCAGGGCCTGGGGGTGAGGGCTTGGCCTTTCTGCTTCATCAGACAAGGCCAGGGTTTCCTCAGCATTGCAGGCACCTGCACTCTGCCTTTGCCTACCTGCAATCACAGCCTCCAGCTATCTGCTCTAACGAGTCCCTGGGGAGGCTTTGTCAGCAATGGCCCTCAGTGGGGATCATTAATGCTTCCAGGTACTTGGACTTCTGCTTCCGATTTCTTGAGCACTTTGTTCAATCTTCTCTCATTATCTGAGTTTCATGGACTGAGCACCAAATACCCCATGGGGCTCGTTAAAAGACAGAAAGCCCTAACAAGGTATTTATCTTTTTGTCATTCTGTCCAAGTCTTCAAGACTTGTACAGCTAATTCGAGAGGTTTTGCAGTGCAGTTAAGGAGGAAGATTTCAAAGTGCGTCTAATGAAAAGGAATTCTTGATTTTAAAGGATATATTTTCTTCCTTTTCAGTTTAAAGAAGAGGTGATAGAAGCATTCTCTGACTGATATTGACACAGAGAGTTTCCTCAGGAGGTCTGGACAAGCAGGGAAAGCAGTTCCTGGAGGTCTGACTCTGTCCGGACAGCTTTGCTCCTCACCTCCCCAACCCCACCAGGTCTGACATTGCCCACCTGGGACTTACACCACTGCTCCCTGCATCCGACTTCTCCACCGAAGTCTGGATGTTACGGCTCTGTTGCACCGTCTCCCTCCCGCGCTCCTCAGAGACCTGGCTGCACGCAGGCACAGGGGAATTGTTCCTTCTTGTAGGAAAAGGAAAGTAAAGCAGAATCAGTTGTCATAAACAATAAAATTCACTCTGCAATCATCAATAATCATCAATAATGAGGTTGCTTTTCTACAAGGGATTTCTTAGGAGAAATATTTTAGGTACATAGAGAAAACAGGCAGATATAAACATACTTAAAGAGCTGGCTAATGAGACCATCGCACTGTTGAAAGACAGACAAGCTTTCAACTCCCTGAAGGCCAAAGCTGCAGCATCAGTCAGAGGTATCTGAATGAACAAAGAGTAAAGGGAGAATTTGGAGAACAAGGGAAAGGGCCTTTGCCTAGACAGTCTGCATCTGAAAAGTTGACTTTAGAAACGATCATTGTATCAGGACAAGTGTAAGGAGATGAAAGATTAGAGAAACTAAGTACACCCTGTAACAGGGAGAATAGTGGTAATGAGGGTACAGGGGAAGATCAACATTTCTTTGGAATATCCCCTTTGAAAGGTCGTGGGATTGGCGGAGGTCTCTTGTGAGAGAGGACAAGCAAGTGCTGCCCCCGTCTGTGAAAGAGTCCAAGAGTGCAACCTGGGGAACCACAGGCTGCACAAGCTCACTTTGGTGAGGAGTGTGCCATCAGTGAGAGTCCTCTTGGGTGACATTTCTGGGCACCAAGGACAGAAGAACATGTCCAAGAGCCATCGGCATGGACTTACCAAGGGTGAATCGTGCCTCGCCAACCTGATTGCCTTCATGATGAAGTAACTGCGTTTGCACATGAGGGCAACTCTCACCACGTTTGTCCGTAGCGATAAATTGGGAGGATGATTTATTTATCAAATAATTTACCAATCACCATCATGGGCAAAAGAGACCTATCTTGGGGAAATTTATTAAATTTATTTCCAATAAATTGTAACAGAATAGGATAGTGAGAAATAAAGCAAAACTAAAACCACCTTCCCTCCTCCTTCCCTTCCCTCCTCCCTCCCTCCCTTTGTTCTTCCCAGGCTCAACTTCATTCCTAACTTTTCTGCCTTCCCACCTGAGTGGCACAGGAGGGATGGGGAATGGGAGTTGTGGTCACTGCAGGTCCTTCCCACTGGCTGCAATTCTCCATCTGCTCCAGCGTGAATCCAGTCCTTGAGGAATGGACTGCTCCAGTGTGGGTCCCCCACAGGCCCCAGGTCCTGCCAGAAAACTTGCTCCACCAAGGGCTCCTCTCCTTGGACAGCAGTTCCTGCCAGGAGCTTGCTCCACTGTGGTCCTCCATGGGCTGCAGGTCGATGTATTGTAAAGAAAAAGGCCAGCCCAGCGTGGCTTCTCTGCTGGACCAGACCACAAGAAGTCCCAGAGGATGGCTGTTTCCTACACCCGTGGGACTTGAGAAAACTCAGTGTTGATAAAACACCAGTGTTTTGGGTATTGCTGAGAAGTGTTTGCACAGCGTGAAGGCCCTCTCCCTTCCTCATTCTCCTCCTTCCAGGTGGGAGGTGAGAAAGAAGTTGAGAGGGGACCCAGCCAGGACTGCTGATCCAAATATACCAGATGGATATTCCATACCACATGAGCTCATGCTCAGGAACAAAAGCTTGAGACAGACAAGGAAGATGGTGGAGTTTTTGTCGTTCGAGGAGTCTGCTGCTTGGAGACTGGCCGGGCATCACTCTGCTTGTGGGAGGTGATAAGTGATGTTCTTTGATTCACTTGGTGAGGTTTTTTTTAATCTCTTCTCTTCACCTATTACACTGTTGTTATGTGGACCCAAAACTTTTCACGCTTTATTTCTTCCTGTTCTCTCCCCTGTCCCACCGGGGAGGGAGGAGGAAAGAGTGAGCGACTGTGTGGCTGCTGGGCTATTGGCTATTGGCCAGAGTCAACCCCCCCCAGAAAGGAAGTTCCTGATAACTGGGGGTGAGTTCAGGGGTGGGCCACCAAGATGCTTAGGGGCTGAAGCACTTTCCCGGGAGGAGAAACTGAAGGGAAGGGCCTTGTTTAGCCTGGAGAAGGGAAGGTCTCGGGAACCTTGTAGCAGCCTGTCTGTCCCTACGGGGAGGTTTTCAGGGCCACGGAGCCAGTCTTGTCACCATGGTGCTTGGCAGGAGGCAAACAGACCATGGTCAGATGTTGAAATAAAGAAGGTTCAGGACAGAGAAAAGCAAAATCTTTTTCTCCATGAGAGCATCCAAGCGTTGGAGGAGGTTTCCCAGAGACATTGTGCCATCTCTGCCCTTGGATGCCCTTTTCCAGCTCCCACTGGATCAAGCCTTGAGAAACGTTGTCTAACTCCATAGCTGATCCTGCTGTGAACAGAGACCTCCTGAAGTCCTGTTTGGGAGACTGAAGACCTAAATGATGCTGTGGTTCATTCCCCCCTCGGTCTTTCCTTGGTGACAGTAGGGAAAGCTGTCAGGATCCCCATGACCACGGATGTCGGTCAGATGTCAGTAGAGCCAGACCAGCTGCAGCTTTTTGCCTGCTCCAGGCGGTGTTGCTCAGATGCAGGGCTGCTTGACAGGTGGGTCCAAAACAGTGTTGGTCATTTTCATTTATCCCCCCTTTCATTCCCTTTTCACTCTTCCCATCTCTCCAGTTCTACTCTCTAACTGTCCTTATCTCCTCCCACGCAAAGGAAAGCCAGCTCTTTTTTACCATTTCCCCACTGGGCCTGCATTTGCCCACTTTGAACGCTCCTTTCGTAGATCACCACCACGGTGCCTTCTACCTTGTTTAGCAACCTCATTAGACTAGTCCCTTTTTTCATATCTCAACGACTTAATTTATGGTCCTGTTAGAAGCACGTGGTATCGTAACCGGGGTTGTATGTTCCTCTGTCAGTGTTATTGTTGTTGTTGTTTCTTGTTCCCTTTGCTGTTCTGTTAAATTGCCTTTGTCTCAACCCATGAGTTTTGTCTTTTTCTTCCGATTCTCCCCTCACGGCCATGTTGGCGGTGGGGGGTCTGGTCTGAGAGAGCGGCTGCCACCTGGTTCTTTGTTGCTGTCTGAGACCAAACCACGACAAGCGCCCAGGTGAAGCTGGTCAGGGCCATGGATGCTTTCAGGGCCCTGACATGGGATGGCATGGGATCCCACCTGCCAGTGCCCTCAATAGGCCAGGTTATCATTCTCTGGTGCCCAGGGTCTGTGCTCTGCTACTCTCCTTCCCCATTGCCCTGGAGATGTGGGAGACCACCATTTCATGGTCCCTACAGCCAAGGCTGAGACCGGTCTTCACACCTCTGACCAGCTCTTCCTCTTTTGGGAGTACCAGCTCCAGCTGTGCATCAGACCGTGATGCCTGTTTGGCAGCTGTGCTAAGAACTTTTCCAGAGACTCCACAAGAAACCTCCTGGACTGTTTGCATCCTGCTGCATCACTTGCCCAGTGAATACCAGGGAGACAGCGTCCCCCAAAGAGCCAGGTTCTGCGATCCACGGAGTCCCTGGGGTCATTTAAAGAAGATATTGTTCATTGCTCACCCCCACTGTGTGACCTGTGGCTCTGTCCTGGATCTGGCTGGGATGGAGTTATTCTCTTCATAGCAGATCACAATGTGCTCTGCTTTGGATGTGTCACTGGTCCAGCACTGGAAACACACCAGTGTTTTGGCTATTGCTGAATGGTCCCTGCAGAGCGTGAAGGCTTTCTCTTTCTCACACTCTGCCCCCGCTGCACGTAGGTACCGAAGAAGTTGGCAGGGGCACAGCTGGGATAGGGGGTTATTCCACGCCATAGGACATTGTGCTCAGCAACAACAACTCAAGGAAAAAAGGATGAAAAGGGGGTCATCCCTGGTCGTGGTGTTTGTCTTCCCAAGTCACCGATGCATGTGATGAAGCCCTGGTTTCCTGGAAATGGCTGAACATCTGCCTGCCAATGGGAAGCAGCAGGTGAATCCCTCATTTTGCTTTGCTTGCACACACAGCTTTTGCTTCAACTACTAGACTCTGTTTGCCTTCATCCTTGAGGTTATTGCCTTTGCACTTCTCATTCCCTCCCCTGTTCGCTTGGAGGTGTCAGGGGGAAAGAAGCAAGTGACTCTGGGTGTTTGGTTGCTGGTCAGGACCCACACACAAGCTCTTTCCGAACCTGTTTCTTGTCCCTTAGAAAAGCCCCATGTATCTGAGCTGCCCTGGCATCACACAGGCCATCCCCGGCTCCTCATCATCCCCGTCAGTCTCTCCTACAGACCCGGTACCTCCATCTACCACAGAAGCCGTGGGAACTGCCCTTCCCCACCCCAGCTCTTGCTGCACTGATGTCACAGCTCTGTGACGGCGCACGGGGCTCTTCCTCTCTGTGCCCCAGCCTGTGGGCTGTGGTGAACATTTGGGCTGCAGCACCTCAGATGTGGCACCAGGGCCACTCCTGGGCCTCTCACTGGTGGGGCGGAGCGAGAAGCAGAAAAGGCCCTGACTCTGTGGAAGCACTGCTCAACAGCAACTAAAACATCCCTGTGCTATCAACACTGTTTTCAGCACAAATCCCAAACATAGTACCATAAAAGCTACTATGAAGGAAATGAATTTTGGGATTTCCTGGCCGAGTGTGAGCTTCCAGGAGCCCTGTTCACATCCTCACCCCTGCACCAGCAGAGCCCTGCTGCCCCACATGTGGCTCCACAGCCAAGCTCTGCAGGCACCCCATGGTGCGTGTGCGTTCAGGGGTGGGGAGACGTCCCCCTGGCACGGTCTGCACAACAGATCTTGGTGCCTGCCCTGGGTGTGAACCTCACTGACTCGAGGACCACTCGCCATCTCCACTGTCACTGACACCAATGGGTAAGTCCTAAATCCAACCCTCAGTCTCTGAGGGGCAAAAAAAGCACATTGAGCTCTTTGCTCCTATGGGAAAGTAACGGAAGAGCAGCGAGGAGGACTGTAAACTCGCTCAAGTGACTCGCAGGTGGGGTGCTGGAAAAGACATGTATCGCACTAATTGTTGCTTAGTTTTGTGTGCTCGACAAATAGAACAGCTGCACTTAGATGACACAGGCCTGGGATGGACTCAGGGGCACCTTATGGAACGTGCCCGAGATTCCTGCCCTGCTGTTGAAGAGATCAAAGCACAGCGGGAAACTCTGCCTGCCGGAATCCTTGGAATACAGGTCGAAATAGCAAGTGGGAGCTCTCTTGCTCCCTCACGCTCTTGCAAACAAGGACTCTCTTGCTAACAAGTGCGGCGATTGAGAGACGGGACACAGCTTGATGCAAGCAAAATGTTCATTTATTGTATACCATCATTCCTTTATATAAGCTTACTTTGGCTGCGTGTTTTAAACTGATCGGTCCTTTTGAACACACACTGCTCGCGTGGCTGCATCTGATTGGTCAGTGATATATTATCACACCATCAACCATAGCTTATCTTGAGGACACAGTTATCTTAACTTAACGACTCAGTCCTTAAGGCCTTTTTAGGCAGGGCGCCAGGAACTTGCCCATCTCAATGCTGCCCATCTCAGTGTGGCAACATTTGTCAAGTACCTGTTTTCAGGTCCTTGTCTAACCCTTTATGGTCAGGACCACCCTCAGTTTCCCATGGTTTATGGCCTACAAGTTCCAACATGTCCCGGCTTGTTAATTGAGCAGTACTCGGGGTTCTGCTCTTCAGGCCTCGTCCCACAAACAAGGACTCTCATTTGCTCCGTGGTGCTTGCATCTCCTGCTTGCTGCCTCTGCCCGGGGGCTGCTTCAGAGGTTCCCCGATCCATGAGGTATTGAGATTAAACTTGTTCTTTGCCTTTAATCCGTGGTTTTGTGGTTCTTTCTGCGTCCTGCCTGCATTGGCTCACACAGTGACTGCAGCTTGGTGGTCCCTTCTTTTGGGAGCCCGACCCCTGGCACATGGTGTCCCTCTAGATGCCCTCTGCTCTCTCGGGGTCCCCAGTTTCCCCCACAGAAAGCCAGGCAGCTACCATTCAGCTCTGCTGCAATGCAGGACAGGCCTAAGCAGGCCCTTCAGTGTCCATTCACCGTCTCCAGTGGCACTGGGCACCCACAAGTGAGAGCTGAGTCCAGGCCTCCCTCCTCAACACATCTCCCAGTGCCCTCTACTCATGAGCCCACTGAGACCTGAGCCCAGCAACAGCCAGTGCGAGTGCAGTTCCTGGAGCCTGGTCCTGACTCCAGCAGGAAGAAGAGCCCAGAGTTCCAGGCCTGCCCTTGGGAGAGCTGCCCTTTTATTACAGAGATGCTCCTCGGGAAGGCAGCTCTGACACTGTGATGACAAATTCACCAAAAGCCTCTCTATTATTCAGCACAGTAGGATCGTGCTTCTGGAGATGGAGTGAATAGCAACAGTCCAGTGGGAACATGGCCATCACCGGCGAAAAACAAATGAAGCAGCAGCAGAAGTTGCAGCAGTGGCAGTTGCAGCAGCAGCGGCAGTGCCAGCATTGGCAGCGGCAGTGCCAGCATTGGCAGCAGCAGAGCCAGCGGCGGTATCGGCAGCAGAGGCAGCAGCATGTGGGACCTCCTGTGAGATCAGCAGTAGCGCACAGGACACACGAACGCACAGAACTGTTCCTCCAGGTGTGGATGGCACAAGAAACGTGAATGTTGCGGATCCTAAAGATTTCCGGAAGTATTGCACGGAAGGCGCCGTGGCGATCTTAGGCTCCGTGCTGTTTGGGATGGGATTGTGTGGTGGGATCTGCCTGTGGAAGCAGTTGAGTCAGTGGCAGCAGTGGCAGTTGCAGAAAGCCAGCAGCGGCAGTGGCAGCAGCGGCAGTTCCAGCTGCAGAGGCAGTGCCAGCAGCAGCAGTGCCAGCATTGGCAGCAGTGGCAGTTGCAGCAGTGCCAGCAGCGGCAGTGCCAGCATTGGCATTTTCAGCAGTGCCAGCAGCGGCAGTTGCTGCAGCGCCAGCAGCAATTGCGACAGCAGTGGGAGTTGCAGCAGTACCAGCAACGGCAGCAGCAACAGTTGCAGCAGTGGCAGTTGCAGCAGCAGAGGCTGTGCCAGCAGCGGCAGTGCCAGCATTGGCAGCAGCGGGAGTTGCAGAAGGCCAGCAGCAGCAGTTGCAGCAGTGGCAGTTGCAGCAGCAGAGGCTGTGCCAGCAGCGGCAGTGCCAGCATTGGCAGCAGCGGGAGTTGCAGAAGGCCAGCAGCAGCAGTTGTAGCAGCGGCAGTGGCAGCAGCTTAGGCTCTGTGCTGTTTGGGATGGGATTGTGTGGTGGGATCTGCCTGTGGAGGCAGTTGAGTCAGTGGCAGCAGCGGCAGTTGCAGAAGGCCAGCAGCAGCAGTTGTAGCAGCGGCAGTGGCAGCAGCGGCAGTTCCAGCTGCAGAGGCAGTGCCAGCAGCAGCAGTGCCAGCATTGGCAGCAGTGGCAGTTGCAGCAGTGCCAGCAGCGGCAGTGCCAGCATTGGCATTTTCAGCAGTGCCAGCAGCGGCAGTTGCTGCAGCGCCAGCAGCAATTGCGACAGCAGTGGGAGTTGCAGCAGTACCAGCAACGGCAGCAGCAACAGTTGCAGCAGTGGCAGTTGCAGCAGCAGAGGCCTTGGCAGCAGCGGCAGTGCCAGCATTGGCAGCAGCGGGAGTTGCAGAAGGCCAGCAGCAGCAGTTGTAGCAGCGGCAGTGGCAGCAGCGGCAGTTGCAGCTGCAGAGGCAGTGCCAGCAGCAGCAGTGACAGCATTGGCAGCAGTGGCAGTTGCAGCAGTGCCAGCAGCGGCAGCGGCAGCAGGGGCATTTGCAGCAGTGGCAGTTGCCGCAGCAGAGGCAGTGGCAGCAGCGGCAGTGCCAGCATTGGCAGCGGCAACGCCAGCATTGGCAGCAGCAGAGCCAGCGGCAGTATCGGCAGCAGAGGCAGCAGCATGTGGGACCTCCTGTGAGATCAGCAGTAGCGCACAGGACACACGAACGCACAGAACTGTTCCTCCAGGTGTGGATGGCACAAGAAACGTGAATGTTGCGGATCCTAAAGATTTCCGGAAGTATTGCACGGAAGGCGCCGTGGCGATCTTAGGCTCCGTGCTGTTTGGGATGGGATTGTGTGGTGGGATCTGCCTGTGGAAGCAGTTGAGTCAGTGGCAGCAGTGGCAGTTGCAGAAAGCCAGCAGTGGCAGTGCCAGCAGCGGCAGTGGCAGCAGCGGCAGTTCCAGCTGCAGAGGCAGTGCCAGCAGCAGCAGTGCCAGCATTGGCAGCAGTGGCAGTTGCAGCAGTGCCAGCAGCGGCAGTGGCAGCAGGAGCATTTGCAGCAGTGGCCGTTGCAGCAGCAGAGGCCTTGGCAGCAGCGGCAGTGCCAGCATTGGCAGCGGCAGTGCCAGCATTGGCAGCAGCAGAGCCAGCGGCAGTATAGGCAGCAGAGGCAGCAGCATGTGGGACCTCCTGTGAGATCGGCAGTAGCGCACAGGACACACGAACGCACAGAACTGTTCCTCCAGGTGTGGATGGCACAAGAAACGTGAATGTTGCGGATCCTAAAGATTTCCGGAAGTATTGCACGGAAGGCGCCGTGGCGATCTTAGGCTCCGTGCTGTTTGGGATGGGATTGTGTGGTGGGATCTGCCTGTGGAAGCAGTTGAGTCAGTGGCAGCAGTGGCAGTTGCAGAAAGCCAGCAGCGGCAGTGGCAGCAGCGGCAGTTCCAGCTGCAGAGGCAGTGCCAGCAGCAGCAGTGCCAGCATTGGCAGCAGTGGCAGTTGCAGCAGTGCCAGCAGCGGCAGTGCCAGCATTGGCATTTTCAGCAGTGCCAGCAGCGGCAGTTGCTGCAGCGCCAGCAGCAATTGCGACAGCAGTGGGAGTTGCAGCAGTACCAGCAACGGCAGCAGCAACAGTTGCAGCAGTGGCAGTTGCAGCAGCAGAGGCTGTGCCAGCAGCGGCAGTGCCAGCATTGGCAGCAGCGGGAGTTGCAGAAGGCCAGCAGCAGCAGTTGTAGCAGCGGCAGTGGCAGCAGCGGCAGTTGCAGCTGCAGAGGCAGTGCCAGCAGCAGCAGTGCCAGCATTGGCAGCAGTGGCAGTTGCAGCAGTGCCAGCAGCGGCAGTGGCAGCAGGGGCATTTGCAGCAGTGGCCGTTGCAGCAGCAGAGGCCTTGGCAGCAGCGGCAGTGCCAGCATTGGCAGCGGCAGTGCCAGCATTGGCAGCAGCAGAGCCAGCGGCAGTATAGGCAGCAGAGGCAGCAGCATGTGGGACCTCCTGTGAGATCAGCAGTAGCGCACAGGACACACGAACGCACAGAACTGTTCCTCCAGGTGTGGATGGCACAAGAAACGTGAATGTTGCGGATCCTAAAGATTTCCGGAAGTATTGCACGGAAGGCGCCGTGGCGATCTTAGGCTCCGTGCTGTTTGGGATGGGATTGTGTGGTGGGATCTGCCTGTGGAAGCAGTTGAGTCAGTGGCAGCAGTGGCAGTTGCAGAAAGCCAGCAGCGGCAGTGGCAGCAGCGGCAGTTCCAGCTGCAGAGGCAGTGCCAGCAGCAGCAGTGCCAGCATTGGCAGCAGTGGCAGTTGCAGCAGTGCCAGCAGCGGCAGTGCCAGCATTGGCATTTTCAGCAGTGCCAGCAGCGGCAGTTGCTGCAGCGCCAGCAGCAATTGCGACAGCAGTGGGAGTTGCAGCAGTACCAGCAACGGCAGCAGCAACAGTTGCAGCAGTGGCAGTTGCAGCAGCAGAGGCTGTGCCAGCAGCGGCAGTGCCAGCATTGGCAGCAGCGGGAGTTGCAGAAGGCCAGCAGCAGCAGTTGTAGCAGCGGCAGTGGCAGCAGCGGCAGTTGCAGCTGCAGAGGCAGTGCCAGCAGCGGCAGTGCCAGCATTGGCAGCAGTGGCAGTGGCGGCAGTGCCAGCAGCGGCAAGAGGGGCAGTTGCAGCATTGGCGGCAGTGGCAGTTGCAGCAGTGCCAGCAGCGGCAGCGGCAGCAGGGGCATTTGCAGCAGTGGCAGTTGCCGCAGCAGAGGCAGTGGCAGCAGCGGCAGTGCCAGCATTGGCAGCGGCAGTGCCAGCATTGGCAGCAGCAGAGCCAGCGGCAGTATCGGCAGCAGAGGCAGCAGCATGTGGGACCTCCTGTGAGATCAGCAGTAGCGCACAGGACACACGAACGCACAGAACTGTTCCTCCAGGTGTGGATGGCACAAGAAACGTGAATGTTGCGGATCCTAAAGATTTCCGGAAGTATTGCACGGAAGGCGCCGTGGCGATCTTAGGCTCCGTGCTGTTTGGGATGGGATTGTGTGGTGGGATCTGCCTGTGGAAGCAGTTGAGTCAGTGGCAGCAGTGGCAGTTGCAGAAAGCCAGCAGTGGCAGTGCCAGCAGCGGCAGTGGCAGCAGCGGCAGTTCCAGCTGCAGAGGCAGTGCCAGCAGCAGCAGTGCCAGCATTGGCAGCAGTGGCAGTTGCAGCAGTGCCAGCAGCGGCAGTGGCAGCAGGAGCATTTGCAGCAGTGGCCGTTGCAGCAGCAGAGGCCTTGGCAGCAGCGGCAGTGCCAGCATTGGCAGCAGCAGAGCCAGCGGCAGTATCGGCAGCAGAGGCAGCAGCATGTGGGACCTCCTGTGAGATCAGCAGTAGCGCACAGGACACACGAACGCACAGAACTGTTCCTCCAGGTGTGGATGGCACAAGAAACGTGAATGTTGCGGATCCTAAAGATTTCCGGAAGTATTGCACGGAAGGCGCCGTGGCGATCTTAGGCTCCGTGCTGTTTGGGATGGGATTGTGTGGTGGGATCTGCCTGTGGAAGCAGTTGAGTCAGTGGCAGCAGTGGCAGTTGCAGAAAGCCAGCAGTGGCAGTGCCAGCAGCGGCAGTGGCAGCAGCGGCAGTTCCAGCTGCAGAGGCAGTGCCAGCAGCAGCAGTGCCAGCATTGGCAGCAGTGGCAGTTGCAGCAGTGCCAGCAGCGGCAGTGGCAGCAGGAGCATTTGCAGCAGTGGCCGTTGCAGCAGCAGAGGCCTTGGCAGCAGCGGCAGTGCCAGCATTGGCAGCGGCAGTGCCAGCATTGGCAGCAGCAGAGCCAGCGGCAGTATCGGCAGCAGAGGCAGCAGCATGTGGGACCTCCTGTGAGATCAGCAGTAGCGCACAGGACACACGAACGCACAGAACTGTTCCTCCAGGTGTGGATGGCACAAGAAACGTGAATGTTGCGGATCCTAAAGATTTCCGGAAGTATTGCACGGAAGGCGCCGTGGCGATCTTAGGCTCCGTGCTGTTTGGGATGGGATTGTGTGGTGGGATCTGCCTGTGGAAGCAGTTGAGTCAGTGGCAGCAGTGGCAGTTGCAGAAAGCCAGCAGCGGCAGTGGCAGCAGCGGCAGTTCCAGCTGCAGAGGCAGTGCCAGCAGCAGCAGTGCCAGCATTGGCAGCAGTGGCAGTTGCAGCAGTGCCAGCAGCGGCAGTGCCAGCATTGGCATTTTCAGCAGTGCCAGCAGCGGCAGTTGCTGCAGCGCCAGCAGCAATTGCGACAGCAGTGGGAGTTGCAGCAGTACCAGCAACGGCAGCAGCAACAGTTGCAGCAGTGGCAGTTGCAGCAGCAGAGGCTGTGCCAGCAGCGGCAGTGCCAGCATTGGCAGCAGCGGGAGTTGCAGAAGGCCAGCAGCAGCAGTTGTAGCAGCGGCAGTGGCAGCAGCGGCAGTTGCAGCTGCAGAGGCAGTGCCAGCAGCAGCAGTGCCAGCATTGGCAGCAGTGGCAGTGGCGGCAGTGCCAGCAGCGGCAAGAGGGGCAGTTGCAGCATTGGCGGCAGTGGCAGTTGCAGCAGTGCCAGCAGCGGCAGCGGCAGCAGGGGCATTTGCAGCAGTGGCTGTTGCCGCAGCAGAGGCAGTGGCAGCAGCGGCAGTGCCAGCATTGGCAGCGGCAGCGCCAGCATTGGCAGCAGCAGAGCCAGCGGCAGTATCGGCAGCAGAGGCAGCAGCATGTGGGACCTCCTGTGAGATCAGCAGTAGCGCACAGGACACACGAACGCACAGAACTGTTCCTCCAGGTGTGGATGGCACAAGAAACGTGAATGTTGCGGATCCTAAAGATTTCCGGAAGTATTGCACGGAAGGCGCCGTGGCGATCTTAGGCTCCGTGCTGTTTGGGATGGGATTGTGTGGTGGGATCTGCCTGTGGAAGCAGTTGAGTCAGTGGCAGCAGCGGCAGTTGCAGCTGCAGAGGCAGTGCCAGCAGCAGCAGTGCCAGCATTGGCAGCAGTGGCAGTTGCAGCAGTGCCAGCAGCGGCAGTGGCAGCAGGGGCATTTGCAGCAGTGGCCGTTGCAGCAGCAGAGGCCTTGGCAGCAGCGGCAGTGCCAGCATTGGCAGCGGCAGTGCCAGCATTGGCAGCAGCAGAGCCAGCGGCAGTATAGGCAGCAGAGGCAGCAGCATGTGGGACCTCCTGTGAGATCAGCAGTAGCGCACAGGACACACGAACGCACAGAACTGTTCCTCCACGTGTGGATGGCACAAGAAACGTGAATGTTGCGGATCCTAAAGATTTCCGGAAATATTGCACGGAAGGCGCCGTGGCGATCTTAGGCTCCGTGCTGTTTGGGATGGGATTGTGTGGTGGGATCTGCCTGTGGAGGCAGAGAAAAAAGTAAGTTGTTGCGGGGGGGAGGTGCCAAACATCTCTATTGGGTGGCTGCTCTTAGCCGTGAAGCATGTAGAGTTCGGGTATTCTGGAGTGCCGAGTTAGGTCCTTGGCCACCCTCTGTCAGGTGACGCCATCAGTCCCAGACACTCCCTTTGGCCAAGGTGTCCCAGCAGCGCAGAGCGTGGCGAGGAACCTTCCCAGCTATGGGCCTCGCTTTGGAGAACGAGAGTCAGTCTGTCCCATCTGCACCCCAACACTGCCAGCGTGCGTGTTCTCAGCAGCGGCAGGGCTCTTGTCCCTGCAGCGGTGTGTATCTCTTCAGATCCCTCCTCTGAAGAGGGGATGGAGAGCACCTCAGCAAACAGGGAGCCGAGGGCTGTCCCCTTGTGTGGCCAGGCCTGGGCAGGGGAGCCGAGTGCTGGTCTTTGCACTCCACAGTGCACAGTGGTCTCTCTCCACAGGCGCCTGGCCAAAGCTTCAGGAGCCCAGCGCAGCTCCCACAGCCACCCCTCGCGCCCAGACAGCCGCACCGCCCGTGCCAGCACCTCTGGGAGCCGGACCCAACACCAGCAGCCGTCGCCTGCTCCTGGAAAAGCGGCCACGGAGAGCCAGGAAGCAGCCCCCGCCAGCCCGGACAGCCGCCCGGCCTTCCCGCCCCCACCCCCGCCTCCCCCCCTGCCCACCTCGGCCAGCCGGCCCTTGGGGACCAGCCCAGCGCCCTCCAGCCCCCGCAGAAAGTGAGCCCCCCTCCTGCCCCCCAAGCCCGGCGCCCTCATTGATACCTAAAGCAGACTTTATGTCTTCCGTCAATGGTTAAAGTGTAGGGAATGTTCTTTTAGAGAAGAAATGTAGCTGTTTTAGGAACCATCCTAAATGGTTTCAAGGACTTAGTAAGATAAGAAAGGATGTATGTGGCCTTGAGAACACGGTGGCCTAAGACAAGGATGCAATAAATACGGACTTTGTTTGACAAACAGATGGTAGCAGGAAGATCATTCATTTTGATACAAGTTTTTACGCAAGTTAGTAATATTAGTTGTAGTATAGTTTTTACATAAGATTTAATTTGTGGCGCCTTCGTGACCCTTTGTACTACAGTTATGCTGGGAACTAGTGCCCCCAAAGTGCAAGACCCTGTCCAGTTTGGGGGTAAAATCTTCTGGCCCCAGTTCCACACGTCCATTTCTCCCCGTATCCTCATTTCCCCTGGTAATCCAGGCGTCTGGTATGGCCTTCCAGCCATGAGCTCGTAGGGGCTAAGACGTTGTCTGCCCCTGGGCTGAACCCTCATTCTTACTAAAGCCAGAGGGAAAGCTTGAGTCCAGTTCACAGGGGTTTCCTGACACATTTTGCTCAGTTGTGTTTTAAGCGTGTGATTCCTCCTTTCCACTTTCCCACTAGACTGAGGTCGATAGGGTTCATAGAATCGCCTGGGTTGGAAGGGACCTTTCAGATCATCGAGTCCAACCATCTGGCAAAACACTGGCAAAAGCCACCACAAAACCGTATCTCTAGGCACTGTGTCTACCCAGCTTTTCAATACCTCCAGGGATGGTGACTCAACCACTTCCTTGTGCAGCCTGTTCCAATGCTATGCTTAATAACCCTTTCCGTGTAAAAATTTTTCCTAATATCCAGTTTAAACCTCCCCTGGCGCAACTTAGGGCTGTTTCCTTTTGTCCTGTTCCTCGGGAGAAGAGACCGACCCCCCCTGGCTACACCCTCCTTTGAGGGAGCTGTAGAGAGCGCAAAGGTCTCCTCTCAGCCTCCTTTTCTCCTCCAGCCCCAGCCCCCTCAGCCTCTCCTCATAAGATTTTTAGTGGAACTCATGAACTAATTTAGTATCTCCAGTTCCATAGGGTGTAAAAACAGCCTTCAAGTCTTTTTCCTCTTGCACCAACAACGCTTATTGTAGCTTTACTCAAGGGTCCCTCACAGCCAGCCATGACAGTGTGTGGCCCCGCTGTCAGTCTTCCCCAGCTCCCACCCCCCAGCTCCCTCTGCAAGGCCTCTGGTCCCTCCAGGGGGTCACCAGCACCTCCCAGCTCGGTATGGCCAGCAAATGTGGGTGTTGGGGGGCCAAGTGGGAGCTCTGTCTCCTGGAGGACACCCCAACCTCCCTCCTGTCCCTGGGCCATGCCCGGCCCTTGGCCTCCTGCTCCCTCAGCTTTGTGAGGGCCCCCAAGCCGAAGGAGAGCCGCTTGGGAAAGCTTTGGGGGGACCCAGTCAAAGCTCTGTCTTCTGGGGGATGCCCCAACCTCTCCCCAATCCCAGGAGACGGAGGGTTGGGGTCGTCTTTGGTTTTTTTAGCCTTTTCCTCCCCGAAGGGATGGGGCCCTTCTGGGGGCCTGCCGAGCTCCTGCCCTTAAGAAGGACCAGGCCCCGCGCACAGGGACGGGCCAGGGGACAGTTTTGGTGCCACCTCTCCTGGGTTGAGCGACACAGGACTAACTTCTCTTCTAATGCTTGGGAAAACTGCACGTGTAGGAGGCTCTGGTCTCTGACCGTGTGAAAATATTCCCTTCGTAGCCAGCCAGGCTCTGTGGGATTCAAGGTCTCGGTGTTTTCGAGGCTCTCCGGGACCCGGGCACTTGACCCAGGCTGCCAACAGGATTGTTTCATGCCATGAACGCCACATTCAGTATGAATTAGGAAGTTTGCTGTGCAGTTCTCTCTCTCCCTCGATGGTGGTGGGCCCAGAGAACTCCTTGCCCCGGTGCCGGAGCCCTGAGCCCTTCCCTTCCTCCCGAAGCCGCAGCGCTCACAGGGTCCCACATTTGCTGTCCCTGCTGGGAGTGCACGGCTTCTGCTGGGGGAACGGGCTGGGGACAGGCCTTGTCTGTCTTACATTGTATTGGGACCAATGCTGGTTCTTTGGTATTACTGTTAATTATTTAGTCTTATCCTATTAAATCTATCTACATTTCAACTTTAGAGTTTCCTTGCTTTCCCCGACTCCCCTTTCTGGGTGGGGAAGGGTCACTGCGTGAGAGAATAATTGTCTAAACGACAATACATTGTTATGGGGTTTCTCCAACCATAACCCCACCGTAGCCGCCCTGGCCGGCAAAGGGCCCAGAGAAAGGGGCAGAGCCCCGACTCCACCGCAGAGCCGGGGGTACCAGGCTCATCCCCCAGCGCAGCAGGAGCTTTGCTTCACAAGTTCCAGTTCTCCTGACCCTGCTCTGCACGGGCTGCTCGGCCCCAGGGGCTGGGCTGGGGGGTTTAGGGCTGAAGAGGTGGGCTTGCTCCGAGTCCTGCCGAAGGGGCAGAGAGCTGCTCATTCCCGGGTTGAGTGTTCCCTGACACGAGAGAGCAAGAAGGGGACCGGTTTCACTGGACCAGGAATGCAGAAAGTGTGCCCATCCCTACAAAGAGGGGGTGCTTGAGCCCTGTGCTTTGCTCAGGGTTTTCTCCCCCCATTGATATCTCTAAGAAGATTGTACAGTGGAGCTGGAGAAACTCTGCCGTGCTTAAACCCCCCCCTTCTCTGCCAGCTCAGTTTCAAGGTGGAGTTCCCTTTATGGCTCCACAGTAATTGTCCTGCACCATCCCAGGAGTCAGGAAGGACCCTGCTGTGAGCCCGGCTGGAGGATTTACAGCTCCCTGCAGCCAGCAGCAAACAGGCCTTGGGGCACAATAATTTCTCTCTTATATCTCCTATGGGGCTCGTAATCTTGTCTCCCTCATCATTTAAATTGTCACGTTTGGGATGGCCCGGGGGAGCTACCAACAGCTGGCTACCCTCATCCGGATCTTCCAATTCAGCTTCTTTTGATTTATACCCAGTATAACAAGCTTTTTCCCCTTTACTCTCTTTCTTACTTAACACATATATTCCACTTTGATGTTCAGAATCCTCCAGACCACATTTTTTCCCAACATCCCAATCATTTCTTAAAGCAAAGAACACATCCACATAAGGTATTTCATCCCATTTTGCAGTTCTCTGACAAAACAACATCAATTGCAATACAGTATTGCATTTTAAAGATCCGTTTTCAGGCCAATTTTCACCCTCTTCCAATTTATACTGTGGCCACCATTGATTGCAATATGTTACTAATTTAATTTTAGTCATGGGATCCCCTCCAAATTTATTCCAAATTTTCAGGATGCATTCTAGAGGAGAGCAAGGGGGTGTCTCGTGGGAAGCAGCAGCACCCATTTTGGTACCAAAAAGATCACACAGTGTCTCTAAATACACTAAAACAAGGGATGCCTCCCTCCGTTTTTAAAACAACGTCTAGAGGCAAACTTACCCTGGGTCAAAACAAAACAGATATTACTTAAGCGCTGTGATGTTAAGAGCAAGTTTTACCAAGTGCTACCTGCTACCCGAGAGATTCCACCCCTACCCGCCTTTCCTCATATTCTCCAAGACAATACCTCTTTTCAGTATCATTGCACCGTTGTGTCACTCACCGCCTGAGGGCAGGAGAGGGGCTGATGGAGTCCCCATCAAAAGGTGGGTGGGCGCTGGAGTCCGGCCAGGTCGCTCCTCCCCGTCGGGTTGGGGGAGATGATCCGGGCCATCTGGGTCAGCGCCGTTCCATCTGGGTCACCAGAAACTGTTGTCCCAGAGCAGGGTCATTTACCCGCTGTGCAGACACCAATATACACCCAGAGTAGAAGTATTTTCTACTTATTTAATTTCTGCAGAGATGGGTGCTGGGTGGGAATCCACAAAGCCAGCACACCCGCCTAAAAACATTTATATAGTTCAAAACACAGGAATCTGGTTTCACAGGGCCTTGTGACCTGTTTACAGCTCTTTATTCTTAAAATATATTGATATATTAATATATGTTGACTTCTTAAAAGTACATTCTACCTTTTTAAAATACATGACCGGCAGCCGGCAGCAAACGGGCCTTGGGGCGCAGCCAGAAGAGGAGCAGATCCCCTGGCCCTTGGGCGGCTGCCCCCGGGGAGGGAAAGGGTCAAGGAATTGGGCACAAAATAAAGCCCCTCGTGCTCCAGCTTGTCCTCAGAGATCAGAGGGGCTGGGGGCAGCCGGGCTTCGATTCCGAGTGATGCTCAACTGAGCACTATAGCTCTGGTCGCCTTCAATGTATGGAACTGCCACCATTACCAACGGCCAACAGCGCGATGCACTTTGGGTCTGGTTGCGTTCAATGAACGAGCACGGCCCGATGGAAGGAGTTTGGCCGGTTCCAATGAGAACTCTCAGGGCTCGATTCATGGATGGTGCGGTTTATTGAGGCAACAGAATTGCAGATTCTTCTGGATTGCTGGTGACAGTACCCCGTCTGCAAAGCACGAGCGAGAGATACAGCAGCAGGAAACACCTCGAGTGATACAGCAGCAGGAAACAACTCTCTATAGAGGTTTCTCAGTTTCCCGGGAAGCACTGGGTACAGCCGAGTGTTGGGATCTCCCCCAAGAGGCATCCCTATGGGGGACGAGGGGCTCAGCCCATGGACTGATCCCAGAAGTCAGCGATGGTTTGTGACGGTGTCTTCCTGACTTGTCTGCCATGGGATCTTCCCTGACATCCCTCCATTCTGAAGCCATTTTTATAGTTGTTTTTACCTCTCAGGTGGAACTGGAGGGACTCGAGTCACACAGACCTTTGTGCGATTGGTGTAAAATTTCCTCTCTTGGCCTTTAAAGGTACAGACTGGGGAAAATTCAGAGCGCAGACTCGGGGAGGGGTGGTCGCACCTTGGAGGGGGTGGCTTTTAGCATGGAGGTGTGTGTTGGTGTTATTATAATGACATTATAATGTACAAAGTTCAAGCTAAGGGCATGAGCTTTACAAAAACTAAGAGACTGTTGGCTCAGGGTAACAACTCTGCAGCTGATCAGGGTTGGTGGTACCACAAGTTCCCGTTCCCTGCGCTGATGCACAGTTTGGCCATGGTCTCTTCACACCCCGCAACTCCCCGCACTGTTTCTTTTCCTCCTTAGAACCTGCTGACTCTGAGATTGCAGGTGATGGAGCCTGGGGAGCCACGGTGGGATCCATTCCCTGCACCTCAGCTCCACTGCACCTGGGAAGGCCCTTCAACACTGTCCCTTTCCTTAAAATGGGACTACAACTTTAGTTTCTAAGTCACCTCCAGAAATCGTCCCCCTCCCCGTCAGTGGCCACACCAGCAAAGTGGGGAGGGGGCAGCTGCGTGGCAGGGTGGGTTTGCTCCAAGTTGTTCTTGTTCACCCATTGCTCAGGGGTTGCTCTCTTCTCAACGTTATTTTGGAACGGGACAAGAGCAACTGAATGCTTTAATGAAGTCACTGGGGTGATGAACCATCAGTAAGATGTTGGTGTAGCTGAAGGTAGAGCTAACATTGAAAAAGGAATGTTAAAGAACTTTAGATATGGTTTCTTTTTTAATTACGCACATAAATTTAGGGTTATTATTATATATTTTTGTAATCCAAGAGTTCTCTTTATTGTAGTTCTGTTTTGTCAGAAATGAAGGTGTAAACGACTGAAGTTTGCTAATAAATGTTTAAATCTTCCTCTTGCCCGGACGACTTCTCAACAAAATAATGCAAGAGAGGAGGAGAAGACAAGTGGGGCTGCAGCCCCTAAACCCTGGGCACCGTTTGTAAATTGGGAAATTTCCTCCGTTCAGGTGCTCCAATGGGGTAACTTGGAGAGTGTCCCTGTCACCTGGGATGTGTTCTCAGGATGCAGGCCTGGCCTTGGGAACCTGCAGATGGAAAAACTGTGGCAAAACCCCCCAAAACGCGTTGCAGAGCTCTAATTCCTGGGTTTAGTGTCCCCTGAGGCGAGAGAGCAAGAAGGGGACCCATTTGACTGGGCAGGGAATGCAGAGCAGGTGGGCAGCCCTACAGGGAGCCCCAAAGTGTCCCTGTGCCCATCACCCCCCATCCCATGGGGCTGCAGAGAGGGAAAACTCCCCATGTTCAAAGGAAAGCGGTAACAGCTTGTGCAGAAAGTGGCCGGAGCCACTCCGGCGGGGCCGCTGCCTCCCCCGGGCGGCGGCCCGTCCCCGCGGCCCCGGCTCTCGCCTTCCCCCCCGGGGGACCCCCCGCTGGCGGGGACCGGTTCCCCCCGCTCCCCCCTCCCGCCCCCAACCTTCGCCGGGGCCGGGGCCGGGGCCGGGGCCGGTCTCCGAGCGGAGCTGCCGGAGCCACCCGCGGCCGGGGCGGCCTCTGCCCCGCGGCAGCCCCGAGGGCAGCGCCGCCGCGGAGCGGCCCCGAGCGAGCCCGGCCCTCCCGCCCCGCGGCTCCCGGCGGCGCCCGGCGGGCAGGGGCAGCCGCTCCGCCCGCCCCGGCAGGCGCCGGGCCGCGGTCCGCCGGGGCAGGCGGCGGAGCCCGGCTGGCGAGCGGGGGCATGGCGGCGCCGGGCCCGGGCTCCCTGCAGCGCCGGCGGCAGAGCTGGCAGGAGGCGCGGCCCCGGCGAGCCGTGCTGGTGCGGAAGCTGCAGGCGAAGGTGAGGAGCGGGGGCGCCTGCCCGGGGGGAGCTGCCCGGGGCCGGGCCGGGCCGGGCCGCGGTGGCGGGGCCGGGGTGCCCGGGCCGCCCGCGCCGCCCGCAGAGGGGACTCGGCGGCGGAGCCCTCGGAGGGAGGCCCCCCCCCGGGAGCCGCGCCGGCCGCCGTCCCGTCCCCCCCCGCCCCGAGCCGCTGGCCGGAGCTTGGCCGGGCTCGGGGGAAGCGAAGCTTCCCGGTGCCGTAAGGACTCGGGCCGGGCTGGGCAGCGCTGTGGCATGCGCTGAGCTTGGGCTGCAGAGAGCGCGAGAACAGCCGGTGCCGGAGGAGCCGGCTCTGTCCCCAGGGGCGCTCGCTCCTCTCCATCCCGGGTCTCCCCCCGGCTCCTGCAGAATCGGCAATTTACCAAAGGGCTCTGTGGGGGTGTTGGTCTTGTATCGGGGGGAGCATCTGTCCCTTGTGTGTGGTTTTGTCTAATTTGCTTTATGGAGCAGGCCCATGGCTATTGTGTCCTGTCCCCAAAAAGGGTCCAACCAAGACTGGCTGTCCTGGGGAGGGAAGGGCTTCTCCTGGATTTTTGCCTTCCCTGTTTCCAGGGAGCAGGGAAGGGGGGTCAGGAGAGAAGGCAGTAAGTTTAGGACCCCCGTTCTTTCCCCACCTCTTATTAACCTTTGCCACAGCTTTTCCGTTCCCGACCCTCCAACGGGGTAAATAACAAAGTCAGCCGACCTTGGTCGTGACAGCAATAGGTATAAGCAAGAGCCTCTCTGCACTCCATTCCTTGGCACTGACCAGAAACATATATTCATACCACCATATAAACCCCATATTAGGGTTTGGGGCAGGACAGGCAGGGGGGGCACGGCCAGCTGAGCCCCGGCAGCCGGCACCCAGCGGGGACAGACGCCCAGCACCGAGGCATCCGGGAGGGAGAGAGAGAGGGGACCCCGCATCACCCCCCACCTCCACACCCCAGGGAATGGCCCCTCCCCAGCCCGGCACCCCAGCCCCCCGCCCGGGCACCCCAGAGCCCGACCCCCGCCCGGGCAGCCTTCCCCGGGGTGAGGAGAAGCGCGGCCGGGCCCCGACGACTCCCCATCCCGCCTCTGCCCGGGATCGGGATCGATTGCAGAGGGAAACCACAGAGCAAAGCAGACCAGTTACCAAAAGAAGCACCGCTAAAGGAATCAAAATTTGAAGGAGCACTAATTCCAGGACCTCCTTTAGAATTGTCACCCCCACAATACACTGAGAAGGAAGATCAATTGGCAGACAATTAGATTGGTTTAAAAATGATCAGGGACGGTGAGTTAACACCACTGAAAGAACATATTGATCTCGGAAAAGGTGATGAAAGTTCTACTCAAGAGACTGCACCAAGAAACACCCACAGGAGCTGACGCATTGGTGTTAACTGCCAGAAGATGCACCATTGGACCAAGAATGCAAAGCTCAGCAGCCATCATAGCCCAAAGTGCACGCTTTTGTTGCGCAAATAACCCCAAAATTGCCAAGAAGATCACAGGAGGAGTTTTAAAACAAGGGGTAGCTCCTGGGGAATACTGGCAACTAGGTTTTTCAGAATTGCCAAGGTGTAACCTTTATCATTATCTGTTGGTAACGGTAGACACCTTTTCTGGTTGGCCAGAGCCTTTCCCCTGCCGTACCAACAAAGCAAGGGAAGTAATTCGAACCGTATTGAAAGAAATCATCCCTAGGTTTGGTGTCCCAGAAGGTATTTCCTCTGATAATGGACCCCATTTGATTGCAAAAGGAGTGCAGGGAGTTTCCAAATTTCTAGACTTTAAATGGGATTTCCATACCCCTTGGAGGCCACAGTCTCGCGGCAAAGCAGAACGAAAGAACCAAACCCTAAAAAGACAGATTTCCAAGGTGTGTCAGGAAACCCAAATGAAACGGGTAGGTGTTCTCGCCATAGCACTAATGAGGGTACGAATTACACCCAGCGTCAGGGAGGGTGTGAGTCCCTTTGAGATTCTGTATGGGAAACCATAGCCACCCAATTAGTTCCCTACAAAGGAGATCAAGTGCGTGTAAGAGGACAGGCTGCAGCTAAAGAGTATTTGATTTCTCTCTCGCAGAGTTTATCCTCCCTGCACAAGGTACCTGAACCAGAGGACCCCGCTTGCCTTGGACACTCCAGTCTACGTATGAACCTGGAAAGATGAACCCTGAAAGAGAGATGGAGAGGACCTTACACGGTGCTGCTAAAGACCTACACTGCAGGAAAGGTAAATAGGATTGACTCTTGGATCCATTACACTGGAGGAAAGGTGGCACCAGAGCGAGACCAGGACAAATGGACCTCTACAGCCACAGGAGAGCTTAAACTCCAAATAACCAGAGGCTCCTGATGAACTGTACCTGTTACCTGCTATATTGTTACTCTTACATTATTGGAAAGTATTGCTAGTCTAAGGTTATTAAGATGAAAGTTATAGGTGTGACATTGCTTAGTTTCCCTAATCATGATTTGCATTTCTTTGAGTTGTACTAAGAAAGTGATTCCAGAGGCAAGTGCTGGGAACTGTGTAATGGTGCTGAACAGAAAGAGTGAGACAGGAGAACTACAGGGGGGAATGTCTCAAAGGCGGGGAACGATGTACTTTAAGAAGACAGAATGTACTTTAAAAAAAGTAACATACATTTTAGAGGGTAGAATCTCTCACTAGGTAAGAATAAAGAGCTGTAAAAAGGTCACAAGGCCCGGTGAAACCACGTTTCTGTGTTTTGAACCATATCAATATTCCTAAGAGTTTTTAGTTGGGTGTGCTAGCTCTGTGGTTTCCCAGCCGGCACCCATCTCTGCAGAAATGAAATAAATAGATAATACCTCTACTGTGTGTGTATATTGGTGTCTGCACAGCGGGTAAATGACCATGCTCTGGGACAACAAGGGGACACTCAACCCGGGAATGAGCAGCTCTCTGCCCCTTCGGCAGGACTCGGAGCAAGCCCACCTCTTCAGCCCTAAACCCCCCAGCCCAGCCCCTGGGGCCGAGCAGCCCGTGCAGAGCAGGGTCAGGAGAACTGGAACTTGTGAAGCAAAGCTCCTGCTGCGCTGGGGGATGAGCCTGGTACCCCCGGCTCTGCGGTGGAGTCGGGGCTCTGCCCCTTTCTCTGGGCCCTTTGCCGGCCAGGGCGGCTACGGTGGGGTTATGGTTGGAGAAACCCCATAACAATGTATTGTCGTTTAGACAATTATTCTCTCACGCAGTGACCCTTCCCCACCCAGAAAGGGGAGTCGGGGAAAGCAAGGAAACTCTAAAGTTGAAATGTAGATAGATTTAATAGGATAAGACTAAATAATTAACAGTAATACCAAAGAACCAGCATTGGTCCCAATACAATGTAAGACAGACAAGGCCTGTCCCCAGCCCGTTCCCCCAGCAGAAGCCGTGCACTCCCAGCAGGGACAGCAAATGTGGGACCCTGTGAGCGCTGCGGCTTCGGGAGGAAGGGAAGGGCTCAGGGCTCCGGCACCGGGGCAAGGAGTTCTCTGGGCCCACCACCATCGAGGGAGAGAGAGAACTGCACAGCAAACTTCCTAATTCATACTGAATGTGGCGTTCATGGCATGAAACAATCCTGTTGGCAGCCTGGGTCAAGTGCCCGGGTCCCGGAGAGCCTCGAAAACACCGAGACCTTGAATCCCACAGAGCCTGGCTGGCTACGAAGGGAATATTTTCACACGGTCAGAGACCAGAGCCTCCTACACGTGCAGTTTTCCCAAGCATTAGAAGAGAAGTTAGTCCTGTGTCGCTCAACCCAGGAGAGGTGGCACCAAAACTGTCCCCTGGCCCGTCCCTGTGCGCGGGGCCTGGTCCTTCTTAAGGGCAGGAGCTCGGCAGGCCCCCAGAAGGGCCCCATCCCTTCGGGGAGGAAAAGGCTAAAAAAACCAAAGACGACCCCAACCCTCCGTCTCCTGGGATTGGGGAGAGGTTGGGGCATCCCCCAGAAGACAGAGCTTTGACTGGGTCCCCCCAAAGCTTTCCCAAGCGGCTCTCCTTCGGCTTGGGGGCCCTCACAAAGCTGAGGGAGCAGGAGGCCAAGGGCCGGGCATGGCCCAGGGACAGGAGGGAGGTTGGGGTGTCCTCCAGGAGACAGAGCTCCCACTTGGCCCCCCAACACCCACATTTGCTGGCCATACCGAGCTGGGAGGTGCTGGTGACCCCCTGGAGGGACCAGAGGCCTTGCAGAGGGAGCTGGGGGGTGGGAGCTGGGGAAGACTGACAGCGGGGCCACACACTGTCATGGCTGGCTGTGAGGGACCCTTGAGTAAAGCTACAATAAGCGTTGTTGGTGCAAGAGGAAAAAGACTTGAAGGCTGTTTTTACACCCTATGGAACTGGAGATACTAAATTAGTTCATGAGTTCCACTAAAAATCTTATGAGGAGAGGCTCAGGGGGCTGGGGCTGGAGGAGAAAAGGAGGCTGAGAGGAGACCTTTGCGCTCTCTACAGCTCCCTCAAAGGAGGGTGTAGCCAGGGGGGGTCGGTCTCTTCTCCCGAGGAACAGGACAAAAGGAAACAGCCCTAAGTTGCGCCAGGGGAGGTTTAAACTGGATATTAGGAAAAATTTTTACACGGAAAGGGTTATTAAGCATAGCATTGGAACAGGCTGCACAAGGAAGTGGTTGAGTCACCATCCCTGGAGGTATTGAAAAGCTGGGTAGACACAGTGCCTAGAGATACGGTTTTGTGGTGGCTTTTGCCAGTGTTTTGCCAGATGGTTGGACTCGATGATCTGAAAGGTCCCTTCCAACCCAGGCGATTCTATGAACCCTATCGACCTCAGTCTAGTGGGAAAGTGGAAAGGAGGAATCACACGCTTAAAACACAACTGAGCAAAATGTGTCAGGAAACCCCTGTGAACTGGACTCAAGCTTTCCCTCTGGCTTTAGTAAGAATGAGGGTTCAGCCCAGGGGCAGACCACGTCTTAGCCCCTACGAGCTCATGGCTGGAAGGCCATACCAGACGCCTGGATTACCAGGGGAAATGAGGATACGGGGAGAAATGGACGTGTGGAACTGGGGCCAGAAGATTTTACTCCCAAACTGGACAGGGTCTTGCACTTTGGGGGCACTAGTTCCCAGCATAACTGTAGTACAAAGGGTCACGAAGGCGCCACAAATTAAATCTTATGTAAAAACTATACTACAACTAATATTACTAACTTGCGTAAAAACTTGTATCAAAATGAATGATCTTCCTGCTACCATCTGTTTGTCAAACAAAGTCCGTATTTATTGCATCCTTGTCTTAGGCCACCGTGTTCTCAAGGCCACATACATCCTTTCTTATCTTACTAAGTCCTTGAAACCATTTAGGATGGTTCCTAAAACAGCTACATTTCTTCTCTAAAAGAACATTCCCTACACTTTAACCATTGACGGAAGACATAAAGTCTGCTTTAGGTATCAATGAGGGCGCCGGGCTTGGGGGGCAGGAGGGGGGCTCACTTTCTGCGGGGGCTGGAGGGCGCTGGGCTGGTCCCCAAGGGCCGGCTGGCCGAGGTGGGCAGGGGGGGAGGCGGGGGTGGGGGCGGGAAGGCCGGGCGGCTGTCCGGGCTGGCGGGGGCTGCTTCCTGGCTCTCCGTGGCCGCTTTTCCAGGCGCAGGCGACGGCTGCTGGTGTTGGGTCCGGCTCCCAGAGGTGCTGGCACGGGCGGTGCGGCTGTCTGGGCGCGAGGGGTGGCTGTGGGAGCTGCGCTGGGCTCCTGAAGCTTTGGCCAGGCGCCTGTGGAGAGAGACCACTGTGCACTGTGGAGTGCAAAGACCAGCACTCGGCTCCCCTGCCCAGGCCTGGCCACACAAGGGGACAGCCCTCGGCTCCCTGTTTGCTGAGGTGCTCTCCATCCCCTCTTCAGAGGAGGGATCTGAAGAGATACACACCGCAGCAGGGACAAGAGCCCTGCCACTGCTGAGAACACGCACGCTGGCAGTGTTGGGGTGCAGATGGGACAGACTGACTCTCGTTCTCCAAAGCGAGGCCCATAGCTGGGAAGGCTCCTCGCCACGCTCTGCGTTGCTGGGACACCTTGGCCAAAGGGAGTGTCTGGGACTGATGGCATCACCTGACAGAGGGTGGCCAAGGACCTAACTCGGCACTCCAGAATACCCGAACTCTACATGCTTCACGGCTAAGAGCAGCCACCCAATAGAGATGTTTGGCACCTCCCCCCCGCAACAACTTACTTTTTTCGCTGCCTCCACAGGCAGATCCCACCACACAATCCCATCCCAAACAGCACGGAGCCTAAGATCGCCATGGCGCCTTCTGTGCAATACTTCTGGAAATCTTTAGGATCCGCGGCATTTAGGTTTCTCGTGCCATCCACACCTGGAGGAACAGGTCTGTACGTTAGTGTGTCCTGCGTGCTACTGCTGATCTCACAGGAGGTCCCATATGGCCAGCAAATGTTCTCTCTCACTTTGTTAGCATCTCCGAGCGAGGGAACATCCTGGGGCTGCCACGTTTCCGTGGTTTTGGTAGAAGCAAAGGGAACTCCCAAAGCCATTGCAGACCAATGCACTCTGGAGCCTCTTTCTCCTCCCACCCCCAGCTCTCCCTCCTCAGCCAAGGACCCACAGCCGCAGGGGACGGACGGAGTCAGGCCCTCTCGCGAGACACCCCAAACTCTCTCTCCCTCTTTGCCTTTTCTCCAGCGTGGGCACAGCTTGCGTGCCCCTCATTTTCAGGACTTGCCTCCCACTTCTGGTCCCCTGCAAGACTGCTCAGTACCTGCACTCAGTGGAAAAAAGTCATCCGTCCTGGCGTGGCGGGCTTCCCCGGGCTCGGACCGCACTGCCAAAAACCAGAGGAAGGGAAAGACTCAGCGTGGCTCAGGCACAAAGGGTGCAGAATGACGGTGCGGGGTCCCTCTACGCCGTGCCCCATCTGTCAGTGCATCCTTTTGGACCCCAGTTCACAGGAGGGATCCCCTGCTGTTGTGCCTCGGGTGAAAGGCCAGATGTGGGATGCAGGTGTTGCGGGAGGTACGTTCCATTTAAAGTCCTGTTTCCCATCATCTGCTGAGCGTGGTTCAGGCAGCCTCGTTCCCAAAAGGGCAAAGTCCTGAAACTCTGGTGAACTGGCTGTGGTGGGCGGTGAGCATCTCCCCGCATCCACAGCGGGTTACGCGTGAGCGTCTCTCTGGCACACTGCTGGCCATCACCTCCACAGACCAGAGGGGACAGTCATCCTCAGAGAGCCGTTCTCCGTACTAATTGTGCTCTGTGCTAACTCGGTACCATTGCTTTGTGCTAATAGTTTGGCTGCTGACACCCCGTGCAGTAGAAGCACCAGGGGAAGAGCCTGCAGACACCCAGTGATTGCGATTCAGGAGGCTGGATGACCGCGGGACAGCAATTACCTGGCACGCCTGTTGATTGAGTTGCCTTCATTTCTTCATCAGAGACGGGCACTGCCTGACCGCCTCCTTCCTGAAGCGCCTTCTCGTCCGTCACTGTCGAGAGAAAGAAGGTTGGTTTAATTAGAAGTTAACGGCTCCTCATCAGGAACATGGTATCTTCAGGAGGCAATACTTCTCAAAAGACATGAATAACGCTTAGAAACAAAGCCTGGCAATTTGGGGGTGCACCTCGTCACTGCTCCAAACAACATGTCCTTCATGGAGAAAAATTTAAGCGCTAGACACTTTTCAGTTTACCAGTGCACACAAGAGCCCGCAGTCCCCCAAAAGAAGTGGGAAACCACACCCAAGTTACCTAAAATGCAATTGGGAACAGAAAGCTAACCCCCCCACCCCGAGATGGACTTCACAGCCCTTCATTTGAGCTGCCTTCACGTTAGGTGTCCAGCTTTCACCTGTCCCTGACCGTAAGGTGTCACCCAGAGTCCTCAGACATCAAGGAGGACAATGGGGCTGGAGCAGGCTGTGAAGCTGGGGCTGCTCCCATCCTGGCCAGGGCATGTCTGCAGCTCAGGCAAAGTCTGCCGGTCCCAGCGACCCCAAGCTGCCCGCGCATCCTCTTGGCCACCCAAGGGCACTCTCCCCTCTGGTGACTGGCAGGGTGCTGGCCCTCTCACGGCTTCTCTGCAATCAGCTCCTCGGCAAGTGCCTCACGCACTCAAGGCGTGAGCGCCGCCGGCTCCTGCCAGCTGGACACCAACGTCTGCCCAGAACAGCTCTGAGGAGTAAGGCTCTAACTGGGGCGGCAGCTCTCCCGGGGACTCAGCTTGGAGCACAACTGGCAGCAGGGACTCTGGACTGTCTCTGTCCGCAGCTCGCCAGTGCCTGCAAGGCGTGAAACGGAGCGTCACCGCGGGGAGGCTCCGATCCATCCCTTCCTGCTGTGGAGGCTACGGCTTGTCCATACAGGCATCTAAAACCTCAGCTTCCCCAGCCTTCTGGTTAAGAGTGATATATGCCCACCATGTGCTGCCTTCTGCAATTCCTTCAGCAGCTCCTTTAGGAATTCTGACGACCGATGAGAAGACTTTCTTCTTTCAGCTTTATTCTTTGCTCTTTCAGGACCTTAACGGAAAGCAGCAAGTTAAATTTCTCACAAATCAAATACTCTTTCTTCTTTCAGCTTTATTCTTTGCTCTTTGAGGACCTTAACGGAAAGCAGCAAGTTAAATTTCTCACAAATCAAATACTGAAAACGAGCGCTTCATCTGGGAAGTCAGTCAAAACTGAGTACTCGCCCCTGCAACGCCAGGGGAGCTCCAGCTGAGAAGCTGGAGAAGCCCTCTCTGTACCCACGTCTGCAACCAAAGACCCACGAGAAGTTTCCGTCATGCCTTGGCATATACACCCCCATAACTGAACAGCAGAACACGTCAGGGGACCACGTAATGGCAGGGCACACAGGATGCAGGCCTGTGTTCTGTAGAATATAGACCCGCAAGAGATTCCTCGCTCCCATCCGGGCTTTGAGCTGGACCTAAAAAGCCACGATGTACCCATGCCATCTCCCTGAGCGTCAGCCTGGGAAGCTGGGTATCCATGGCCTCCAGCCACGTCTGGAAACAATCAGAACAGAGCAGCTCCCGTGAAATATTTCAAGAGGCTTCTTCCGATCTGAACGGCAGCGACTGCAGTTCCAACACGGGCTTCACCCGTGGCACGCGTCTGTCCCTTCCATGCAGGAGAATCGTGCACAGTCACTGGACCATGCCCGTCTAAACCAAAGCATGCCCGGAGCTGTTGGGAGAAAGGACTCCCTGGAGCTCACACCAGCTCCAAACTCAATCCCAACAAGCCCGCTGGCTTCGCAGCAGGCACTGGAAGCAGCGCAGGGTCGGAGAGGCTGGGAAAGAACTCTTTGCAAGGCAGAGTGACCCGGGGCACATCACTGAGCCTGACCCGCTCCCTCTCGGCTCTTCTGCATGCCTGGGCATCGGCCAAGACCATACTAAGTCACACTTGCCATCAACAGACTATTAAAACCGAAACGCTCACTCATTCAAGCGACAAACCTGTGGGATCGCCCTGAGGCTCCTGCACAAGATGCGGCCGAGAAGTCGGGTGGCCGTCGGCTACAGCTGTAATGAAGCACGTTTCCATTAGATGTTGTGATCTACTTCTTTCTCAGTGACCTGCAGTGACTGGAGGGGGTCAGGTCATGACGTGGGACCCAGACGTGGGTGGAGATTTCCAAAGCTGCAGAGGGGCCTGGCTGACCTGTTGGCTGGCGCCTGGGGCTCTCAAAATACTGTTTCCAGGCCAAGTGCACGTCCATCCTCAAGAATGGGATGGACAAACGTATGGCCCCTCGGGGAACCCTCCTGGGAGATCTCTACTGTGCACAAAGAAGCCCACGGGAAGCACCAGGGGAAACAATGACCATTCACACCTCTCGTGGAGAAGAGCCCACTGGCCAGTGGGAGCCTGCACCGGTGTGTCCACGTCTGCTCCCAGGCTGTGGGCCGGGGCTCTGTGTCCCATGGGGCCTGGATTCGCCCCAGCAGAGCACTGCAGGGCTCGAGCAGACACCTCCCACAGACACAGGTCCCCGAGGCTGAAGGCTGAGATCCAGCCGGGGAGCAGCAGAGCCATGGCCCCGGGCATGGCTGTGACCAGACTGGGGAAGAAGCTCCTGTGGTGCCGCTCCGGCCCAGACCTGCAGGGTGGGGGAAGGCTGCTCCGGGGCAGGGAGGCACAGGGACGACTTTAGGGACGGTTTCTCGCCCCGTGGCGCTGCTCCTGGCCCCACTGTTCGCCTGGAAAATGCCCCCACAGCAGCCACGGCCCCCTCCACCACCCTGTGAGGCATCTGCCTCCCGGCCTCTGCAGAGCCGGCCATGGCTCACCCGGCTCCGCCGCGCTCTCCTGGCTCTGCCCCACCACGACCCCAGCCCCGCTGTCACCCCGAGGTGCGGTGGGTGCTGCGCCACGCTGCCAGGGCTGGGTGATGACCTGCCCACCTACCTAATTCCCGCGCTATCCACGGAGCAGCCCAGGCCTCTTGGGCTGGCAGGAGCACCAGGAGGAGGATAAGGAGGCGGGAGGGGGTCACCGCCCCCTGCACCTGCACCATGCTGCTGCCTATGCTGCGCTGCTGCTGGCTCTGCTGCTGCCGCTGGCACTACTGCCGCTGCTGCTGCTGGCGCTGCTGCTGCCGGCACTGCCGCTGCTGCCGCTGCTGCCGGCACTGCTGCAACTGCTGCTGCCGCTGCCGGCACTGCTGCAACTGCTGCAACTGCTGCTGCCGCTGCTGCTGCTGCTGGCACTGCCGCTGCCGCCGCTGCCAGCACTGCTGCAACTGCTGCTGCCGCTGCTGCCGCTGCTGGCACTGCCGCAGCGCTGCCCGCGGCACAGCAGTGCACACCAGGACACCTCCCAACGTCTCTCTGTGACCTCACAGCGCGGCTCTGTGACCTCACATCGCAGCCACGCCCCTGGGCACCGCCCCTCCTCCAAGCCCTCCCCCCCTGCGGCACCGGCTGTGACACCCGCGGGGACCCAGCAGAGCAAAACTGAGCGACCCAGGCTCGTCCCCAGGCAGTGACCTGGGAAACACTGCTTTTTGGCTTGGCAGGGAGTCTGGCCGAAACACTCCCACAACAAGGAGACTTTGCTGCACCTCTGCAAGTCGGGGGTCTCTTTTGTCAAAGGGGACACAAGACAGAAAACAAAACTGCTGTCAATAAATCCCAGCTTTACTCAGCACGTGAGCCTTTTGCCTGCGGGCTCTGGGGTGGTTCCCTCTCATGCAGCACAAAATACTTGTGAAAGCTGCATCCCTGTCACGGATAGCCCTTGCCAACGAGTTACTGAGCCTGCAAAGTACTGCACTTCCTCCTTCTACAGCCCTGTGGGGGAGCAGAAGTGGAGGAGGGTGGACTTCTCTTGGGAGGCAGCGCTGGCCAATGTGTCCTGGTTTGAAATAAAACCAAACCAATTTTCTGTTCTGTAACTTTACATCCTAGCTAGGCCTCCTCTAACTCTCTGAAATTAACGGCATATTGTGGAGAAAACTGCTCATTCTCAGAATGATAAGACCAATGATTGTGCTCCATGTCAAGGAACGGTGTGCAGGGAGGCCCTCGCTTATACTTATTGCTATAACAACCAAGGTCAGCCAATTTCGTTATTTGCCCCCTTAGAGGGTTGGAAACGGAAAAAACATAGAGGGGTCACATCAGTGGGGAGGAGCGGACAGGACAGGTGACCCAAACCTGACCAACTGGGGTATTCCATCCCACCTGCCCCATGCTCAGTATAAAAGCTGAGGGATCAAAGGGTCAGCCCCCTTCTTGCGATGGCCGACGTCCAGAGAGGACTCTGTCTGTTCATCTGCCTTTGATCCCGATCCGTGTGTTCCTGACTCCAGAGCCGGAATCCAGTTCCCATTCGTCACTGAGTCCAGTCTGGGACTTCCCCAGTGCCTGCCGGTGACGTGACTGTCATCCTGGGAGCTTGATACGGTTTTGTATATATTGTATCTATTTCATTATTTTCTTCTTTATTTTTATTTTAATATTAATTCTTCATTAAAGTAGTTTAGTTCATTCTAAACTTCTAAATCTCCTTATCTCTTTCTCCTCCTCTCTCCTCTTTTGGGGGGGGGAGAAGGGGGAGGAAGGGCCATCTGTCGGTCTGGTTTTGGTAAATTAGGCCGAAACCACGACACCATGGGAGCGCACGGGCCACTGGGCAGACTGGGGGATACAGGGTGCTCGGCCCAGGAGGAGGAGTGCTGGCAGGAGGTGCTCATATGATAGGGAAACTGTCACCTGGCTGTGCCCCGTGAGCACCCCACTGTGTGTCCTCACCCTGCACCCGCACACAGCTGAGCTCTACACGGGGTCTGGCTCTCAAGACACTTTTCTGCCTGGTCCATCCCCTCCCCAGCTCTCCCCACCTCCCCTGCTCTCTCCCCAGCCCAGCCAAGACCAGCAGAGCCCCCCAGTCTGGGCTGGCCCCACAGTATTGCCCACCACAGGGTGATGCAGAGCTCTGGGCGCTCACCCCGCAGTCACAGCCCCTCCGAAGAGCACAGCAGGTCCTGGGGAGGAAAAAGAGGTCTCAGCCTGGGTCATCAGCGCCAGGGCCGAGTCCTAGCAGCAGCTTCAGGAGACAGAGGCCAGTGCTTTGCTCATGTCCATGTCCCCTCCATTTTCTCTGCTGCTCTTCTGGTGTGCTGCACTACAAAGGCAAGTGCTGCTGAAAATTGTGTAACTGCTAGAGTCATACACCTTTCGACATCACTGCAGGCTGTAGTGGAGCTGAGCCCAATTTCAGGTGGGCGATAGTAACAATGGTGCTTCCAGGCTTAGAGCTCTCAAATCTCTCACATCTCGTAAGCGTTATCTTTTCTTCCAAGATTTTCTACTGCCAATCTGTAACCCAAATTTAGCCATCAAACGCAGGATGCTGCAATATTTATATCTAAGGAATCTTTCTCTTTTACTGCATGAAAGAAAAAAAAAACCCAACAAACCACAAACAGTAGTAGTGAAAAGTATGGCCAGAAGGCCATAGGGGCTAGTCGTAGAAGTGCCACTGTATTCTAAGCTGGACAGAGAAGCTAGGAGATTTGAAGTTGTACTGATTTTGACTGAGATAGCGTTAATTTTCTTCACAGTAGCTAGTATGGTGCTATGTTTTGGATTTTTGATGAAAACAATGTTGATAACACAGGGATGATTTTAGTTACTGCTCCACAGTGCTTAAGTAGCGCGAAGGCCTTTTCTGCTTCTCACCCGTTCCTTCCAGGGAGTATGCGAGGGGTGGGCAAAAAGCTGGCAGAGGCCACAACTGGGACAGCTGACTAGCCAAAGGGATATCCTAGACCATATGGTGGCCTGCACAGCAATAAAAGCTGGCGGTGGGGAGAAGGAAGAGGGAGATGTTCAGAGTTATGGTGTTTGTCTTCCCAAGTAACTGTTACGTGTTATGGAGCCCGGCTTTCCTGGAGATGGCTGAACACCTGCCTGCCGATGGGAAGCAGTGAATGAATTCCTTGTTTTGCTTTGCTTACGTGCACAGCTTTGTATTACGTATTAAATTATCTGCATCTCAACTCACGAGCTTTCTCACTTTTACCCTTCTGATTCTCTTTCCCATCCCTCTAGGCAGGAGTCAGTGGGTGGCCGGATGGGGCTGAGCTGCTTGCAGGGATTAAACTACGACAGAAGTTCAGTACTGATTCTGACAGGGAGTAGCGAACAGTCAAATGTACTTTTGGAATATTTACACCAAAGGCAGTACAGCTCAGTGAGTGCTGCTCCTTGTAGTGGGGATATAAGTTATGGTCTTTTGAACATGCCTGAAACTGTACTGTGTAGTTAGTTAGCTTGTGATGTTTGCTGTGTCTAAGCTAAGAGCATAAGCACTTGCTCAGAAATTTGTATGAAGGACAGAGAAGTAAGAGCAACTTGAGGAAGACCAGGCTTCTTATTCATAATTGTCCTGTTAGGTTTTTTTGCTTTGTTCCACACACCGCCACCCCACCCTCCTTAAGTCAAACCTGGAGGGGAAAGAAGCAACTAAATATTAAGAGTGCCTTAATATTTAAGCATGCTGTGAGGTCTTTTGAGGGTTACGGTGCATACAAGATGTGTTTGGGTTCATGTTCTGGGTTCAGTATCTACAAGGAACAGACCTCAGTGAGCCAGAGGGTGAGTTCTAGAGCTGGGTACTTCAGAAAGTTTTCAGTACCCCAAGCCTTAAGTTTATAATTTATTGATTAGGTTTTGGCATTTTTCAATAGCAAAATATGGTATATCCTGGCAATAAGCTTTCTATGTGTAGACAACTGTACAGAACAGAAATGTGAGAACAGTTTATGTAAATTATTTTCTTTTTCAGCTGAATTTACCTCAGCTTAGTTCCATAATTTTAAATATCTGGTATAAACTATTTAATGAAAACCTTAACATTCTGTGCAATTTGCTTAAGAAACTAAGTGAGAAAGGTATAATCGAAAGTGGAATTTGCCTGTCTATTCCTCATCTGTCTGCTATAATGAAGCTCTATTAGTATAAACCAGTTTCATACTGTAATTGCTAAATATCCATCTTAATGGTTTTAACAGAACAACTTAAATGGCTTTAAAGGAAAGTGAACGTTTGCCCAGCATAGTTACACTAGCTCAAGCGAGCAAAACAAACAAACAAAAATAAGTCAAAACACATATAACTGAAGCTTAAAAATTAGTCTTGAGTGATATTACTCATAATAATTAAGAGATTGATAAACCAAGAAATTTTATATTGTCTTTGCGTTTTTTTCAATACTAATGAAATGGTACAGGGAACTGAATCACTCGCATAAGGCCAGGTATCAGATCTCTTCAGACTTTCTCAAAGACTCACTCCCAGAATCTGCCCTATGCCACTCAGTGTCTCTGATTTAGAAAACAAAAAAGCTCTGAAACTTATCTAATGTTATAAACTATCGGGCAATGACAGTATGGTGCAAACTGCAGAGTGTGCGAGCACTTGTGTCACTTCAGAGAAACTGGGACTTTTTCGTCCTTATAAAAAAATGTGAAGAAATATCACAAGAGAATGAGAGTAAGTCCCTTACCATTTCTTTTATTACTGTCCCAGAAATTGGTCTTATTGTAAGCATATGCATGAAAGAGAGGCTACAATAAGTCATAATGGTTGAGGATCATTTAGACAAAACATCGCCGTTGTCATTTTCTTTGAAATCTTTGAATGCAAATGAACACAAAGGAAGCTTAATAAAGATTTTAAATGAAAATGTTATCGAGTTACATGAATACAAAAGGTCTATTATTCTAATACTTAATTAACTGAGTTTTTAAAAGTAATTTTGTACATGGCTGGCAGCACTTGGCACAGTTTTAAACTCCCTATGATTCTGTCTGCTGCTTTGGTTCTGGTTCCTCCACCATTTTGAGACCAGACATTCATATAAATGCTCCAAGGGATTTGATAGAACAAAGGACAAAGCATTTTGGCGTAACACGATCAGTGGTTTTCTCCAACTTCCCATTGGAAGGAGGGAAAAGAGCAACTTAAGGGAAAGCTGAGATTAATTTTTATAGTTCTGGTACCTGTTGAGGGTTTGAAAAAAAAGAGTAGGGTGTTCTTTGAATCCTTTACAGGGATCCCCAACCCCAGTTGCAAGGACAAGAGGTGAAGAAAGCAGAATTTTTCTCTTTCCTGAGGTAACTGTGGTCCTGGTGACTCCAGGATTTAAAGTTAGGTGCTGAGCAGAACCAGATCCTAAAGACCTGAACTTTATTTCTTAGAGGATGTTGAAGGCTTGCTTGAACAAAGACAGAGACTGACCCCAGGAGTTCCTGATGAAGTTTTTCAGTCGGCTTGGGCTTCTCTCTCTGTGTCTGGACGTAGCGATCTGGAACAAAAGTGTCCTGTGGGCAATGTCGTTTGTCAGGAGCATGGAAGAGTCAAGCCGGTGGTTTTTGCCAGTGCCTTACACGGCACTGTTTTTTAAATGGCACTGGAGGTGTATCCAGGCAACACCCAACAACTGTGATTCTGAGAATATAGGACTAGGAAGACTTTTAATATGGTTTTTTTTTTTGGTGTTTGGTTTTTTTCTGTCTCCATTTGGGCTTTATACAATTTCAAGTATCTCTGTTTTGGATTATTTCTGGAGTGCATTGTGGGAGGGAAGAGGGCAAAAGACAATTTCATTATTCTTTGTTTTTAAAACCATTTAAATACTGCTTCATGGAAAGCAGTGTACTGTGAAGAATTTTGCATTATGTTTGCTCCATTACGCTTTTTGTCTTTATATGATGGGAAAGATGCTAGGAAAATATGCTAATAGAAATTTTAGTCATTTGATATTGGACATATCTGGAAGAAAATTCACTTTCTTACAGTCAGAATCTTTTTTTAATACTTGACAATTGCTGACACGGAACAAGAATGATTTTTTTTTGGAGACAAATGGTAGGTCTCCGTCTTTTATGAGTGGAGAAATAGAATAAGACTTTAGAATTCCATTGCAGTCTGAAAATGAAAAGTATCTAGAAAGGGATGTAGAGGTATCTTTGAGAAAAAATTACAGCCTCTGAAGTTCTCTACCATGCTAATGTGCAGATTCTCACACACCGCCCCCCCCCGGATAGTCTAGCATACTTGGAGGTTTTTTGTGGCTCTTTTCAAGACCTGTGCTGAATACTGCCAAGCACTCATCCCAGCACTACTTCCCGCATAACACTCTGTTTGCTTCAGATCGTCTTCATCTTTGGTGTGGGAAAATCCAGTGTTGCCTTAACAGCAGAAGGCCTTTGATGTTGACGTAGTGTAGGCTTCCTGTCCTTTTTCTGTTTGATAATTAAGCTGTGCTTTTGGAAACCCTGACATTCCACTGCACATTGCTGGTGTGGACAGGTAAGCAGCTGGGTGTTTCCTGCAGGCCACTGATGCCTGCTCATCCAGATTCATACTCCATTTTATGTACGTGTGCACCCTGATCTGTTGAAAGCTTATGGATTTGTGTCAGCTCTGAAAGAAGCTCTAAAGAAAACTTCCCCATTTATGAAGCCCCAAGAGCCAATCTAGGTGCCTTCTGTTGGAGTAAGTCTTTTCTTTAATAATGTGCACAAAATCAAAGCTGACTGAAAGAGACTGCTGAAAGGGGAAAACTGGTTATTAGGCACACTGGTCTTGGAATTGTTTTTGCCTTTTTATTAGATCAGAAATACCAGATGTAGCAGGCAATTAACTCTGTAGAGGTGCAATGTACTTTATTACTTTGAACCAGATGAGATTCTGCAGTGATGCAGGTCTGTATTTCGTATTCTTAATGTGAATAAGAGCTTTCAGTTTAAAAAAAGACTTAAGAGAAATAGCAAGGGCTTACGAGTCTAAAAATATTGTTGCTTTCTGGGCCACAATGCCAGAGCTTTGGCTTTCTGAGCCAATAAATCCAGAGTGTCCTTTCACTCAGATGTGATTAAGTAAATTGGCGAGTAGTATGCTAGATTAATTCTCAGAATACTTGAGATCTGGGTGAATATATCCTTGGTCTGTTGAGTAACACTTAAGTTGTTTCACTTCATTGTCTTGTTTTTTGTGTCTGTCAAAACGGTAACAATATCTTTATAGCTATTTTTTAAAATGTATTCATATCTATTCAGGAAAAGTGCTATTAAAACAGATGTAATTTTGTTTCTTTATTATTTATAATAATTCTTTCTTGTTAGGTTGACATACAAAGGCAAAGATACACAGTTTATATTTATCATTGATGAAAAAGGCAAATGCTGTCAGAGGTACACTTGGTGCACAATGTCATTAATTTGAATAACTTCATCAGAGATGCCAAAGGAAATAATCTTAACTCTTTAATACAGTAATTTATTTTGCCTCTCTTTTTTTCTGTAAAAGGAATGCATAGGTATTGCAAGTGGTAATACTGTCCCTTTTCCTCCTGCTCTCACTTTAACGATGTGAGAAATTTACTGTTCAGTTACATCACTATTGAGAACATCGAGGATTCCTTATGATATATGATAATTAAGGGAATAGTTGTCAGAAGACAGATTTGTGTCCCTCTGTTTTGAGCTGTTTTATGGCCATTCAAATAATTGAAACTTTCAAGGAAAGGCATAATAACACCCTTTTAAATTACTAAATATTCTAGACTCAGATTCTGCTTTCTCCTATGCCAGTGTGTTTTGGGAATAAGTCTTTAGTAAAAAGTGAGTTTGTACAAATGCAAAATTGAGGGAAGTGAAATGACTCATTTTCAGTCTTTGTGTTGGTAGCATGTACAATGCCATTAATATACTACATTTATTTCTTTATATCTGTTTGATTAAGAAAATTTAAGAAAATATGTTCCACTGAGAAAATTACATGCTATATGCTTGCTTATTGGAAGATCTTCACTGCACTTTTTTCCTTCTCACAGCTCATACTTATATTACTGTTTAATTTCCATGAAGTTCTTCGGGGCAATTAGTTGCCTTAGAGGTAATTTTAAGATACCCATTACTTTTAATCCACAGTGCTCTTTGAGTAGACATCTTCTGTGAGAAAATATGAAGTGTTCTTTTTAGCAAGAAGATCACAGAGCAACGTACAAAGTGGCTGCTAAAAAAAAAAAAAAGCCTGATATTTTTCATTGTCTTTCTTTGTCTTTTGTTTGCCTTTTCATGAGAAAAATCAGTAGCACTTAGTTTCAAGTGAGACCTTCAATTAGTATTTAACTGACTATAAGTAATTATATTGCAATTAATTTCTTATCTGAATCACTTAATTTAAAGTGTAACTGAAAAACCTTGGGGTTTGAGGTAAGTAATAAGAGTAAAAGTCTGATAGCAATTAAAATTAAGATAGTTAGATATACCACCCTGTAGGTATTGACTTTTAGGGCTGCATAGCATCATGCACTTCCAACATGGACACCAGCATTGGTAAATAAGCCAGAGTTAATTTTTGGTGTAAGCCCAGTATTTGAGTGATCTCAGTAGTGCTCAGACTCTGTGACGAAATATCTGTTACCACAGAAAAACAGATTAAAACCCTTGAAGTAATCATCAGACTAGATATGAAAAAAAATGAGATCATATCATATTTTTGTTTTGAGTCTGTTAGCTTAGTAGAGGTTAATTTACTTTGCTATTTCCTCCACCCTCAAACTGAAGCAGGAAACTCCTTGAGTTGAAGTGAATGCAGAACAAAGTCCATGGGGCTCCAGATACAGGTTGTAAGCAGAGAACTCATTCAGAAATGACTTCTTGTGAGACATTCCGCTTCAGTCCATAGGCTTTTGATGAGCTGCCTTTGGCGCATTCGTTCTGGAAGGAGTGTTTTTCTAATGTGTTCACTGTTCTGTGAGCCATGTGGTTATGGCCCAGTAACAGGCAGCATTCACAGAGCGTACTAGGTGATGTGGCTTGAATCGTTACTGTTGGATTTTGGATATCTCTCCCTCTTTTGCCCATACAGGAGAGGGGGAGAAAAGTTTGTATGATTTTGCATGATGTCAGTGCATTGACATTCTGTGAGTGTAGAGGTAAGATGAGGGTGAGCCGTGCTACAGGAAAGAAAACACTGATGCTTTTAGTGAAGTTGAAGTCTTACTGGGTTTTGTTGCAGTCACAAGCTTACCTCGTAAGGAGAAAAATCTTGTCTTCACAAAACAGCTTTCTCTTTAGTATGGAAAATTTTATTGTGACTGTGGGATAAAGGTTAGACCAAGTTCTGATTCCAGCTCTTTAACAGCTTCAGAGTGTGGCCTGACAGCCGTCATTATAACAAAGACTGAATTTTATTTATCATTATGAGAAAGACAGACAATCTGAATTTAGTTTGGTATTTTAAGTGCAGTTATCGTGAAGAACAAGAAAATCATAACACCAACTATTTGTGATTCTGAAACAATGCTAAGTTACACAAATGTCCAATTGATTTTTCACTTTTATAGCTGAAGATAGCATTTAATCAGTACCATATATTGCTTTGTCAGATACTTCAACAGTAGAAGCGTACACCGGTGCAGACACCTCTTTTAAACGCCATTGATATTTACAGTGTCGTTGTACATACTTACTGTTGTATCATTTACTGTTTTAATTTGAGTATGTGGTATAGACTAGGTAATTTTACAGCTCTGAAAATTGTTATAAAGTACTTTAATATTTTATAAATGAATTTCATCCAAAAGATTTAATCAGTGGTGGGACCAGCTAACAGCTGCACTGAATCAAGTTGTACTAGAGGGTTAACAGCGAAGGAGAAAAATGAGCCTATGCTCAAACTAGTTTTTTAGTGTTGAAGTATTTGCATGGGGGAGATGGGTTGAATGGCTACCTGCTGGAAGACAGCTGAGAGTTGATGACGGTAATGTACATCACTCTGTGCTCCTTTTTTCCAGCCTGAATGTGAGCCGGCCATGATGAGAGCTAGCTGCCTTGTCAACTTTAAATTCTGGTTTTCAGTACGCAGCAGCCCATATCAGCTGATGTGCAGCTGGTCTGTTGTTGCTGTGTGGATGGGGGAGTGTCTGAACCCCTGCCCTGAACCCTGCAGTGAGCACAGCACCTTCCCCCAGCACTGCAGTTGTGAGATCTGGACCAAGAGATCTGGACTTTTCTGGACCAAGGGTCCAGAAAAGAAAAAATTGTTTAGCAAACAAAGGTCAAGAATAACGCCTTTTGCTTTTACAAGGACAGAGTAATTTAGTGGGTATTGTATATGTATATATATATAGTATATGTATACTTGAAAGACTTTGTAACCTCTGGTCAATGACTTATTTTGAATTAAAAGAAAAATGTTACATTTAGGACAGTTTTCAGAAATGTAGCTTCAAGAGGCTCTGTCATACTTCCAGCTGTCATCAGGCAGAGCCTAAGAATTTTTGAACACTACAATTCTAAACTTTTATCCAGTTATTTGATGATAATAAATAGAGGTCAGTTAGTTTAATTTCTTTTAAAGAACAGATTTATTTATTCCCCTTTTACACCTATTTCTTTTTTATTTCCCATATTGAATTTTACTCTTCATTATTAAACAAAATCATAAAGCTGTTCTGTAATTAAGAAGTTGGTCAACACATTTGAAAATTCTCATTTATTTTCTACAGATTACACTAAGGCTAACTGAATATGAAAATAATAGAGAAATTCTCAAGAAATAGCTGTTTTAATTGGGTCCAAAGAGAAGGCAGATATCTAATAAAACTTGTTACCATTAATTGTGGGGGGGGAAGGTGTATGCAGTGTTAACTTGAAATGAGTTTCAAGCAAAAGATATTGATTTGACACTTGTGAGTATGACTTTATGCAGCACATAACCTGTGGAATTCGTTGCAGTAAGGTATCAGGCAGGCCAAGAGCTCAAGAAGATTGAAACAATATTTATAATGGTGAATGAAATATCCACTGTAACATTTTCTGGAACACACATATATATTTATTGATGAATGTATAACAGTATAAGGCATACAATGCCATAAGCCAAACAGATGAGATTTTAAGCATCTTATAATATAGAAAAAGGTAACTTCTGTGAAAGTCAAGATGTAGAATTAAAAGTATAGTCCATTATGGAAATTTTTATTTCTATATTGTGGAACTTTTTCTAAGCAAAATTAAGCTGTGTGGAAAAATGCCCATACTTGTCTGCAGTGGATCATGAAAAGTATAGACTCAGATGAGTAGATCCTTGTAGATCTGGCCCAAAAAGCTAATTCACACCTCTGTTATGAATGGTTTGGTGATTGTTTATTTTCCTGTTGAAAATAACATGAGTATTCCATGAGTTTGTCCCTGTTTTTTGGCATTGTGCTTTTTGTCAGAAAAAGAATGTTTAGAATTTGTATACATAAAGAGGGATACTTACTATGCCACTTCTACCTTATTTGTGGAAAATACAAAGCAGAAGTTTGGATTCTGTGGGCTTGTGGGGTTTTTTGTTTGGTTTGGGTTTAGTTTTGGAATATGTGGTTCTGTAGTTAGTAATGATCACATGAAATTCCTTTTATATTGATAAAGCTAGTACAGAGCAGAGAAGAGGTTTCCTAAGATAAGCACATTCTTCCGTGTGATGAAACTATGTATTACAGCTGTAATTAGCGTGATGCTGTGTGTTGTTGCCAGTGTCTTCAAACTGTGCTGCTAGCATGAGTCCAATCCCAAACACACTGATCGAATCAGTCCTCTGGAGGAAGCCTTCCCCTGCAGGGTGATCCATCAGTGGCTTACAGCTGGCAGTGGAATTTTGTGCCTGGACAAATGAGAACTGGACCTGTCCTTAGAGGGATGTGCTGCAGAACAGTCTCTCAAGAGAAGAGGTGGATGCCTGCTTGCCTGGTACTTGAGAAATAAACTGGTCAAAGAAAAGTGGAGGAGAGTTGTCTGTTGCCCAGAGGGATGAAATCTTTCCTGATTATCTTCATGATTTTAGGGAGATTAAAGTGCTAACTACGCATGCCTTTCTTCATACTGCTTCTTTGAAAGCATGTTTAGTCCAGTTTTATGAATTACTATTTTCTGACTGTATGTAGCATATATGAACATGTTCCAAAGTGTCAACATTTCAGAGTTGGCATCAGTCAAAATAATGAATTGGTCAAACCATGCTAATGTATATTTTAATTTCATTGTGAAATGCTGTTTAGGGGCCAGCAGAATACGCTAATGTATTTTTCCATCCTTACAGAAGAAATTATCAGGTTAATATAATGAATTGCTTTGAATTTAGAGTTGTTGTTGTCCTACTGTAATTTGATGGGAGAGTATTTGGTTATTGAAGCATTAATTGTATTAATTTGAACTGAAGACTTTTTACTGGTTATCATTCCCATTCTAAAACATGTATATGACAATTCTGTACATTGTGGAAAACAAGCAGAAATTGCTCCTCTTATTTGGATGGCTATATTTGTGGTTCTTTTCTGAAAAGGAAAATGGTAACTATACCAAAATAAAATAAAATCAGGAGTAGTGTTTGTTGCAGACTACTTATTTTGACTTTGGAGAACTACATAGAACAGCCATTGGTAGACCATAAAAGTCAGGTTAAGAGAAAACATCCCTAGGTTCCCTTCTGCTTTAGGCTTGTTTCTCCACCCTGGGGCTTGAGCAAAATTATTGGCAGAAGTGAATGGAATTCCTATCAGTGTACAGAATCCCAAACAAAATTCAGAGCGCTGTTATCTGATGGTGCTTTGCTGTAATGCAGATGGATCCATTCTCTAAATTGCTCTCTCAAGTACATTCTGTTGCATTATCAGTAATTTATTTTAGAGTCCTGTTTTTGTTATGTGAATGAAGTTGAGATAAAGACAAACCACCTGAAAGTCTCTGCAGGGAGATGCTTTAGTTTTGGTTGAAATTAGGTACCATGTTAAAAATGTGGAATTAGTACAAAAGGATGCCTGTATAACAGAGAGTTTCTTTCAGCCTGTATGGAGCACAGCAGACCATGTGAAATGAATGAAATGGGAGACTGGTAGAGATTTGCAGGAATACTTTCATTAAGTAGAAGGTAATCACTTGAAGAGTGATGATTAAAATGGTAATTATTTGTATTTTTTTTTCTACTAGGTGACATTCAAGTGGCAAACTGAATGCATTCTCCAACAGTGAAGTATGTAGTCATATAATTAAAGAAGCATGCCTGAAGGAATAAAATGGGTACTGCATGTGTAACCTTACATTTGTTCCAGTACATGCTTGTAAATTTGTCACTTTGTCTTTCACTGCTGTCACTAATCTGATGGCTTTATAACCACCAGGCATGTATGAGCTTGTAGGACTGAATGTTCAAAGTGCATTTAGATATATATTATAAGATATATCATATATGACATATATGAAGAAAAAAAAAATGTTACATTTCATTCCTTCAAGTTTTTTTTAAAAACACATATTATTTAATAATTCTGTTTTCAATTACTTATATATCAGACATCTTTTCTTCCTGTTTTATTCTTTGTGGAATGAAGCGAGAGAATGGAAAACAAGGTTTTGCCCTGCTGTGTGCTTCTGAACCTGTTAATCTCAGTGTTCATAGTCAGGTTAAGCTGTAATGACCAAATAAGATTGTGTCTGAAATGAATGTGCCATTTGCCCTCACCTGTGTGAGGATGAGGGGCTGATTGTAGATTGAGTGGGTTAGAGACAGTGGCAAAGGAATGTGACAGAAGAGTTGAACTTGCTTTCATAGTAAACTGAGAATTAAACCTCAGGCTTCACATTTTTCACACTGAGCGATAGAGCTGCACAAGAACCATTTCATAACAGTTACTCACTCCATCAGTTGAAATGGCAGACCTGAATATTTGAAACCCACAGACTGGCTGAAGCTGGGGCGAGTTTGACTCTGCATCCAACTTTGTACGTGTTAGAGGGCATTATAAAGTGGCAAAATATTCATGGTATAGGTTTAGAGATAAAGTTAGGAAATTCCAGAAGAAGGAATGAGGTGAACATGTTGCAGTTTCCTCCAGACGAAATTATGACATCCCTATCTGTGAATGAGACTGAGTCTTCTCTCAGGCTAGAGCAGAACTCGTGTCTCAGAAAAGTAAATGCTTATGGCATTTCTGTAGCTACTCATATTTTGCAAATACTAAATAGCGTGTCAAAATACAGATTTGAATTATAAAATGAGATTTTTTCTGACTTTAAAAAAGTTGAATGCAGTTTTAAAGCATTGAGTTCTGTATTGCTTTTGCCACTAAATTGTATATTAAAGCAAGATGTTTCCATCTGGTCACAGAATGTGCTGTACAGCGTTAGACACCTCTGGCTAGATTTGCATAAGGGCACTGATGGAAATCATGTTTGGTAGCTGAGCTTTAGATGAGTGGTGAGTTCTTGTGGCTTAAATTTGTTTTATACCTAATGTTTGTGTCTAAACTTAGTAGTTTCATTCTTCTTGTCTCTCTACCTCACTTCTGTGCATGAAAAGAAAAAAAGGGGTAACTGCTCAAACTAAAGTGCCTTTGTGAAGATGAGCTGGTATCTAAATGTGCTATGACTGGAATAGTACAGAACTCCCTGAAGGAACAATTTTTCATGAGTATTGCGTTTTTACAGTGTATGGTAGATATGGCCTTGTTCTACGGGAAATGTGAAAAGGAAACTAATGTATAAACGCCTATCAAGTAAAGTAAGTTGTACTATATATATGTATATATATACACTATATATATGGGTGAGTTTGTGGGAGCACATGTGAAAGATGCAGATTTGAAATACAAATAAATTCAGTTTTAGCACTCCCTCTTACAGGGATTTGCAATGTGAGTAATTTGAAATGACTTTTATACAAATTAAATATAATAATGTCAAGTCCATAGCACAGATTTCTTGCTAGAAATATTTTTCTTACAAATTGTTTGAGCATCACAAACTACATGACTGCTTCTACTGTAGCCATGTAGTCATGTGTTTTGTAGGAACTTTTTCCCCTCATGTCATGGTTTTTAGAAATATGACTATTAAATTGAGCATTAAAAAACCTGCTGTCCTTTTAGCATAGACATTTATCAAATTGTTTAGGACCATCTTTTTCTTTTTCACCAGATGTGCCTTCAAATCTTCCTGAGGTAAAAGGAATTTTTTAAAAAGTTACTCTTTTTTGAAGTATAGCAGCTATATACAGCCATCTAAGAGGGTCTGCGTTGCAAGTAAAGCTTTTTCGTGGTTGGTTGACAGTAAGCCGAAGCCTAGTTTCCACAGAGTTGTCTGTACTGACCCCATTGCTGCAGCTCTGGCACTTTCCCCGCTCTCCTGAATTTCTTGCTTCCATTTCCATGTCATCCACTCCTTCCCCTAACTGCTGGCAGGGCAGGAGTCAGTAAGTGTGTCGCAACAGCCACAGCCTGTTGCATGCAGTGGGCGAGCGGCTTGGCTGGTGAGTGTATGTGCCCGTTGGCCAGCTGCCTGGATGGACAGAGCACGAGCTGGTGGTTGACACCTAACTCCTGTTTAGGACAGGTAAATTGGGGGGGAGGGAACACTCTTTCCTACCCAGTTTGCATTAAATTCATAGAACTTCAGTATCTTTGAGATTTACTTGACCAACAGGGTAATGGCTTTGGAACAATATATAGCTCAATTCCTTGTGATTCTTTTCCTTAGAGTGAAAAATAGATATGCACACATATGTGTGAAGCTAGCTTTCCTTTGAGAAATTCTTGAACTTGAAAGATTTTGGAACTTCTTATTTCAGATATTTTGGAAATACCATCTCACCCCCGCCACCTTCTCCCAACTGATTTCAATGAAAGCTGATGTAAAGCACGTTTTAGAAACCACATTTAGGTGCTAAGAAATACAGAGTTGGCAGTGGAGGGTGGCTGGAGAATGAACTGTGAGAAAGACTCCATTATTTCAGGAAGCTTCTCATAGAGAAGTTGCTTTTAATTGTAGTGAATTCTTCTGTGGTTGTATATTAAAATGCATCACTGGTTCTCCATTGGTGAATGTAGTGTGAATTCAGAATGTGTCTATTCTGAAATCTCTGAATGAAAGCTTCTTCAGAAGCAAAGCACTGAAGACAGAGGATTCTTCTGGACTACTGAACATTCACTGTCTGTGGCAAGTAAGCATGCACAGGTATCGTGGTTTTGACTGGATTGACCAATCAGAATGACAGATGGCCCCTCCCTCCACCCTCTAAGAAAAAGAGAGGAGAGGAAGAGATAAAGAGATTTATGGGTTTAGAAAAAAATTAAACTAATGAAAATATTAATAAATAATGAAATAATAAATAATAATAAGCAAATAAAAAAAAAGAAAAAGAAAAAAGTGTACAATATATACAAAACCATATTGAGCTCCCAGGATGACCACCATCACCAGCAGGCACAGGGAACAGTCCCAGACTGGACTCGGTGACGGACAGGAGCTGGATTCCAGATCTGGAGTCAGGAATGCTTGGATCCAGATTAAAGGCAGATGAACAGACAGGGTTCTCCTCGGTCATTGGCCATTGAAGGAAGAGAGTTGACCCTTTGATCCCTCAGCTTTTATACTGAGCGTGATGCAGATGGGATGGAATACCCTGTTGGTCAGGTTTGGGTCACCTCTCCTTGTGGGAGACTGGCTAGCTGAGAAGGGTCGCCTAGACATGATCCAGCTGGCCGAGCAAGAACTTGAGAAACATCGGATTCAGCCCTTGTAACTGCTGAGCTGGCAAGGACACCCTGTCCTTGACTGTAATTGTTGTATGATAACAGGGAGATTGCAGCTGCTCAGGCATGGGAAAAGAGGATGAAAGTAACTGTAAAGAAGGAACTAAGGGCGGGGTTGAAGTTTGGAGGACAGGCCAATCAGAAAGATGTATTGCAGAATATGTATTAGCTAATTATAATGAAGCATAAAAGACGGCTGTACTATTCAATAAACGAAGCTTGCTGATCACTCATATTGAGTGACTCTGTCTTCCCTCCGTCGCGACATCTCCTGTCCGCTCCTCCCCACAGGTGGGACCCCTCTACGCTTCTCCGCTTCCGACCCTCCAATGGGGCAAATAACAAAGTTACCTGACCTTGGTTGTTATAGCAATAAGTATAAGCAAGGGCCTCTCTGCACACCACTCCTTGGTATAATATGGTTTTATCACTGAGAGAGTGAATGGTTTCTGAACAATATGCTGTTAATTTCAGAGTTTAGTTAGTTGGAAGAGGCCCAGCTAAAAAGCAAAATTACTGAACAGAAAATTGGTTCTGTTTTACTTCAAACCAGGACATTAATCAAATCTAGTTTTTTTCCTTTCTGTTTTCCTCCTATGAAAGGTTGCTCTGTTAAGTATTAAATGTCTCCTTTATGTGACTGTTTGACTGTGGCATTGTTTTCCTTTTTTGTTTTTTTGGGTAGTACTTATTCTAAACCTCTAGCAGAGTATGTATAACTGTGTCCATTTTGCTCAAAGAAATTTATTCTTTTAGGTAATCTGTTTCACTCTTACTCCATTGCTTATATATAAAACTTCATACAGCTTATAGATATAGCTTATATAGTCTAGTTTAAAATTCTACTCTAGTAATTTGTGGTACTGTTCCCCTACTGCAAAGATAATGTAACTATTGCTGCCATCATTACAGAGTGACGATAGTAATTTCTATGCAGTCCTTTGGACTAACTCAAGAGTTCCTTTTGCTCTGTCTGTGATCGAAATCTTCCACTATTTAGTGTTGTTGGGTTTTGGTTGGTTGGTTGGTTTTTTCCTTTTTGAATTGAAGAAATAGCACGGTTTTACTCCTTTCTATACATAGTACTGTAGTCCATAGTGTTTCTGGTATGCTGTATCTGTCTTTCACAGGAAAAATATCAGTTGTATACAGCAACTGAACTCAAACATTAAATAAAACCTTCAAAAAGTGCTAATAGTGAGGATAGAACTAAGCAGTCTGGGTGGCATTATCTCAAGAATGATGAGAGAACAACAATAAATAGTGTGGGAGTACAAAGGATAGCACTTGTTTAAAAAAAAACCCAACAAACAAAAAAACCCAACCAACCAAACAAAACCAAACAAACCCAAACCACAAACCCCTAGTCAGACATGTCATATGATGGATCATCCTTTGTTAAGTAGATAGTGTGACAATTGCAAGGGGTTTTTTTGCGGGTGGTTTGTTGGGGTTTTTTTGATGTTCAGACCTTCTAGTAGTTAATTAAATTTTGCCATTGGTGGTGAAATGTTAAATGAAACATTTTGCAAATTAAATCACAGAATCACAGAATCTTAGTGGTTGGAAGGGACCTTTGAGATCATCGAGTCCAACCACATTAAAAAAAAAAAAAAAAGAAAAAAACCGCACACACAAACCCACACAAAAACAAAACAAAACAAAACAAAAACCCAACAACAACAACAACAAAAAAAACACACCAAAAAAAAAAAAAAAAAAAAAAAAGCACCCGCCAACTAAAGCCCACACCCATAATCTCACACACAACACCCCACCACAAACCAACAATCCCGGGCACTAGAGCATGCCCTCATGCCCTGAAGAGCCATGTCTACAAAATCTGTCAACTGGTTTGCTGTATGTTTCACATCAAGTGTATCAACTTTTTTTTTCCCTATCAGAGGTTGAACAGACTAATTTAGCTATGCCAAAACCAAGAGCAGCATCTAAAAGCTGCTGGATGTAGAGAAGAGAAGTAGGAGGGGAAAGCAGATAGAGCCCTGATATCACACCCAGGGGGCTCCTAGCCGCCATGTTCCCCACCAGCATGCAGGGCAGTAAGCCTGGGAGGCACTGGGCTTTCCTCTGGTATGCAGCTCTCTGAGAGGGCCTGTTCTGAGTGTGGGAGAGTCTGCCCTGTCTCTGGTGAAACGAGCCTGTTGTTGGAGGGAGTCAGTATGTTCTTGGCTCACCATGTTGAACCCCATGACTTCTGTTTGCTGAGTTGATCTTTTCCCTGTTGAATGACTGAGATAAGTATTCCTTTGAGTATTTTACAGCCAAGTAAAATGTTTAACTACTTCTGGACGATAATTCACCATAATCTCCCTCGTGCCCTGAAACTTTCTGTTGAGCTGATTGAGCCCCCTCACAACTTTGATATATGTTTGCACTCCCAAGCTTTCTGCCTATGAAAAAGCATCTGCCTCTGAAATAGGACTGGAAACGTGGTCATGAAGGTTGAATCTGGATGTCTGCTTAATGGAGTATTATGTGTTTGGGACAGTTTAGCTGCAGTTGTTTGCTTGCGGGACAGTGTTTTTTCCTTATTATTCTAGCAGGCCATTGCATGTTAATCTTCTGGTGCAACCTGGGAGGTTCAGGTAATGCTTCTGCCTGTGGTGTGTGACCTTGGGCTGTGGGTTTATGAGGTTCATGATTTTGTACCTTGCAATGCTCCCATAGCTGATGAGTGGAGGGTAACAGGATGGAGCCAAGGCGATGCCAGCTTTCAAGCTGCAAGACTCACGAAGGGCCTTCAGTACCAGCAGGACGTGCTTTGCTGTTCAGCATGGGTGATATTTCCTGGGGGTGGCCTGTCTGTTTGTAGGTTTGGCAGTATTTTACTGGTATGATGATGAAGTGGGGAGCAATCCGTTCCAGCATAGTCCTGGACATCCCAAATCCTCCAGGCAAGGTACCACAAGGAAATCCCCTGCTGCTGTCCCCTTACCTTCCAAAGTCCCAGAGCACCTGCAGTGCTTGGTATCAGTTTGCCTTCCCAGTTTGCTCACTTTGCTCACGGTTAAAACCAGTTCTTTGCAGTGGAAAGGAGCAACTGGGCCATGCTCAAAAGCGCAGGCAGCCCTTAGGAATCTTGGCCAGTGTGGAGGGTCTGCACTGCCGCAGAAATAGGTTTCAAGCATTTCCATCTAAATAGTGGGTAGACAGTTTAAATTCTTTTGGTGGTTTTAAGTACATTAAATATAGCAAAATATGAAAAGTAGTAAGGCAAACTTGTGGATGAAGAATCCACCCAGGGTTAGTTAACACAGAAGTGCAAATGTAATGTCTGATTGAGGAAGTCCTGAAATTATGGATTACTTGGTCAGGACAAATATAAAATTATATTACTGTCCATGTACTTACATTTTAATCATTTCCTGTTGGCTACCAATAGGCACAGGATATTGGGCTAGGTTATCTGTATTCTGATCCAGTGCAACCATTCTTTTGTTCTTATGTACAGGCCTAGTACACTAGTACACTAGGCCTGTACATAAGAACTGTCTGCACTTTCCTGGCCTTCGCATTCCCCCCGCCCCGTAATGGCAAGTTGTAGATAGTGTAGAGGTTACAAAAGGAAGATCTGCCTATTAAAAATAGTTGTCTAATTTTAATTCCCAAGATGAAATAACTCAGCGGTGCACAATTCTCCTAGATTTAGTAACAAACCGGCCTGTTGAACAGCCTTCACAACAGCTGCGTTATTAGACCCTCTTGGCAGAACCCAGCAATTTTTCCTTATGGTAACAGTTTGACTCCTGTTGCATCAAAGCTGAACTTCAAATAGTTTATTGTTTGCCAAGTCTTGTACCCATCCGGGCAGTAGGACAGCCTACAGAACTAGCTGTTGTCTGGCATGTAAATACTTGGATTTTAAACTTTGCAAAGGTTGCAGTGCAAAAATCAAAGTGCAGAAGTTTTGTCTTGACAAATGCAATTTTTGTCAATGCTAAAAATCAATGGAGTTTCACCTGGGCAAAACTGTTGCATATTGGTGGTTGAAGGAAGCCCATTGCCCCGTTTGTCCTGTAGTTTCTTTTCTGCTGTTTGTTTCTTTCCTTGTTCATGGAAGGTTTCAAATTAATATCTACAGTTCATTTAGCAAGGAAGGTGCGTGGGTTTTCTTTCTTTTTGAAAAAAATTGCTGTCTGTCAGTACCATGCCCCCTAAAGACAGCGGCTTATCTGTGAAACCTCCTTACAATTATAGTATAATGAATTCCAACCAGTTCATTAAAAGTGAAAATGACCGAAGAGACCTTTTAGGGCTAATCATGTATTCTGTATGGTTCAGTGTAAGTACAGTGTAATCTGAGCAGTCAGATAAGGCATTGTCTCTGCGGTAATCTTTTAATATTGTTCAAAGTGTTAAATAAAAATAGGCTGAATGTAAAGTTTTGTATAACAGCTACATTGAATGAAGGGTTTCATTTTTGATTTAGGTAAAATCAACTCTTGTCGACAAGTCCATTTGCCTGACTCAGTGAAGTGCTTGGTTATCTACATGCCTCATCATATTTGAGGCAGGCTGAATAAAATTTGCAAGCAAATTGTTTGTTGCGTGGGGTGGTTTTTACTATTTAGTGTAGGTTGTTTTCTACATTAAAATAATTTCCCAGATTGTAAACTATTAATTAAGATTTTCACCATCATATTCACATACCTTTTTCTGTAAATGAGTGAAGAACTGGACTTTCTGCCCAGGCTACTCATAAAACTTAAAGTCTGTGAGCTTATAGGTACTGGGCTGAAATACTTCAACTTTTGTTAAATATTCACAGTGCCTAACTTGAGATACTCATGTGACCGCTTGTTTTCTTACCTCCTGCATTTCAGAAGGTAAAAAACTTGTGTTGCTCTCTTAAAAATTTAAATTTTTGTATGATCAAAGTTATGATATTCCAATGATAAGATTATCATGGACAAAAGGGGGAACGGTAAAACAGTTTAATCTTTGTTCTTGATGAGTGGAGGGTGCCTTTTTTCTGAGATGGGGAGACTATGGTATCTCAAAAATATGTGCAAAAGCTATGGGGAGAAGCAATGTAATTGAGTATGAAACATGATACTAAACCCCAAGACTAATGGCTACTACAGTGAATTGAGAATTTGTGCTCATTTCTAGTTCTAAACTGATTTCAACCATGCAGGAAAATGACCTGCATGCCACCACTGACGCATCAGTCAAAATTTTTGTTCAAGAAACTAATTTGTACTGAAAATAAATAAATAAATAAATAAAACCTGAGCGAATATTTTGCCCACTGTAAATATGTTTTTCTAAGTCTCTTACAAAGGCTTTTTTCATTGTTGTTTTGCCATGGGGGGGAATGACTTTTTGCTCAAAATTGAATTGTTTAGACACAAATACCAGGTTGGTGCCTAATGGGAATTGTAGCTACTGCCTCAGGTCTGATTTGAAAATGTGTATGGGAGGAATCAAAACCAAAACTTTCAGTGAGGTACAGTAAGAACCAAATATCTCGTTTGAAAATTAAAGTATTTTTTCCCAATGGAGAAGAAGGGGATTTTTTTTTTTTAACATTTTCTACAAAGCAAAGTGGAAATGCACAGGAACTGTGATGGAACATAATTTATAAGTTGCCATCAACAGAAACAGATACGCTTCCATCTGTTGTGCTTTGGTGACCCTGTCCCCGAAATAGTATCAGACATATATTGGCACAGAGATGATGAGGATGACTTTTTCAAAAAAAAAAAAAAAAAAAAAAAAAAAAAAAAATGCTATCACACATCTCGTTACTGAGAACCAAGGGTAATAATCTGCTGTTCTGCTTCATATATCCATGTTAGTTTATTCGGGTACTGAAGCTCACTTGGGTATCTGTCATACAGTATTAAAGATTACTATTGTTTTGAAAAATGTAATAGGTAAATATGTAAGTGTCATTGTGACAGGGAAAGCAAACCAAGCATCTTTCTTTTCAGCACACAGTAAGTGGATGGCATACTGTTGAAAGGAACTGATTTGTGACTTAAAAGGGAGTGCTGTTTTGTGTGGTTTGCACTTACTATTCTTAACTTCCTCGTGGTTTTATGCAAATGTCGCTGCCCTGATGGGTGTGCCAGTATTATCAAACCCTTACATGTCAGAATGAAGGTTTGCCTGTTCTGTGGTGGTCATTTGTAGCTTTGCTGCTATGACTGAAAGTGGAAAGGGGCATGTTAGGTCATCTGCCTGTTCCTCCTCTGCTCCTGAAACCTGTCTCCTGACAGAAGGACCCTGCTTTTCTTTATGAGGTTTGACTGTTTGCGCATTGGCTAATTTTAGCGTGGACTTTCCTACAGCCTGCTTCTTCAGCAGCTGGGATATCCGACTACTGTACCCGTTGCCATGTGGTCACAGATGCTACTTTCATGCAGCATGTCACGTACTCAGCTTCACATGGTGTACTGGTGACTAAACAGCACGTTGAGGACTCTAGCTGTCTGGTTCTGCAGACATATGTGATAGCAACTCACACTTTACGTGTTGTCCGGTGGCTTACTTATCTTTTGTCACTCAATAATGAGTTGTATTTAATGCTTGTAAATACCTGACCAGCTTGTGAGTGTTCGAGCTCAATCAGTTGGCGCTTCTCAGGTGGGTGCAAAGCACTTGGGCCTTCCTGTCACTCTGATGAAGACAAAAGTCATCTTTCAATGAAGACTGGGTAATGCTGCAAACAACCCTACAGCATCTGCTGGGATATCCCTCTGGGCTGTGGATGTGTTTTGTTTCATTAGTAGGATGTTGTTTCGGAATCTAATGATTGACACAAAATCCCATATCAGTGTAGCTAATGGTGTTTGTCAGTAAATTAGTATTATCTACAGTATGATTACAAGCCTGATTGTCAAGCAACAACTGTTCATTCCTACCTTTATGAGGCTCGGGCTGCCTTTCATCAGTTTCAATCAGCTCTCCATACAGAGTGGCAAGTTGTGATATCAAATCCTGCTGCTCTGGAGCAGTGGCATGAAAAATAAATTAATGATGGGATGAGATGTGATTGTCATTCGTACGAGAAAAGTCATTCTGATGAGGCAAACGGAAGTAATGTTCTTATGGAGACTTTCCCTAAGGCATTAACTTCAGAGGTGGACAACCCAAACATCGTTGGAATGGTTTTATACCATATCTGCTGGGGTTTTTTTGGATCTCTTAGTTCCAGGCATACTTCAATAGAAATTGCTTGGATCGCTTGTTTTGACCAAGACTGGACATACATGTTAAACTGGAACACGTACAGTGCAAAATGAGAGAAAATAAGAAAAATGGGAGGGGGAGAGGGGGAAGAAATATATCACGCACTTCAGTGTATATCAGAGATGTTACATTTAGGTTAGATTTCATTCTGGAATGCATAAAACAAAAAATATGAAAATGTATTTTTAGTTTAAATCTAAATTGGGTCAGTGCCAATTTGGACAAGCGACCGCATTAGCTTAGCATTGCTTGATACTCTAAAAGGTAAAAGCGTAAGGTGATTCAAAATACTTCTGCCCTGTCAGTAATTAAACCACGCACATTTATATGGGAATGAAAACTTTTTAAAAAATACCTTAAACTGAGATGCTTCAAAATAAAACTCTGACTGTTAAGCAGTAGGAAACTTCATCTGTATGAAAGTTTTCACTTTACTGTGGATGCTTTTTGTTGCTTAAAATGCACCTCGATCTCACTACAGCCAGGAGCAACATTCTGAGTAAAGTAGGTTCATGCTTATCTGCTAAGAAATAATGTCGTGCTTCCTCTAAATACCTGACCACATAGCTTTTGTAAACAGCAGCCTCTTCCCATCTTGTTTCTGGGTTTCTTAGGGACTTGTGGTGCATTTTTTTTTTTTTTCATTTATTTGTTTTACAAGTTATTATTTTCTTTCCTGTGTTTTTCAAAAGTAATAGTTGGATATTGAGGTCTGAGCAGAGCGAGTACTTCTGAAACTGAACTGAAATAGCCATTACTGCTTGTCAGAATGGAAGGTGTAAGTACCTATTGAAGCATAATAACCAGGCACTGTTTTGCTGTATAATACTTCTTATTATATCACAGAATCATTAGTATTTTCTAGCTTAAATTGAGTCTTGCTCTTTTTGTTGCTTAGGAATTCAGTATGATAATGATTAGCAACAGTCATCTAATTGTCAGCTTAAATGTCCAGAGTAAATTTATACCCATTTCTTCTCGTGTCAACACAACCCTACATCCAGGAATCCTTTTCGTTGTCCCCAGTGGTGTTTAATTAATTTTAATTCATTTATCATTGCTATCTAATACAATATCTCAACCTTCATTTTGAAAACAAGTGTTATTCTTGTGCAGACTTGTGAAGTGGGCTTGTATTCTTGCTGTTCTGGTAGATCATTGTCGTGGTTTTGACCAGATTAACCAATCAGAGCGACAGATGCACCGCCCCCCCCCCCCCCCCCCCAAGGAAAAGAGAGGAGAGGAAGAGATAAGAGATTTATGAGTTTAGAAAAAAACTAAATTACTTTAATGAAAATATTAATAAATAACGAAATAATAAATAATTTTTAAAAAGGGAAAAAGGGAAAAAAAATATACAGTATATACAAAACTGTATCAAGCTCCCAGGGTGATGATCACATCACCAGCAGGCACAGGGGAAAGTCCCAGACTGGACTCGGTGATGGACAGGAGCTGGATTCCAGCTCTGGAGTCAGGATTGCTCGAATCGGGATCAAAGGCAGACAAACAGACAGGGTCCTCCTCAGATGTCGGCCATTGAAGGAAGAGAGTTGACCCTTTGATCCCTCAGCTTTTATACTGAGCGTGATGCAGATGGGATGGAATACCCTGTTGGTCAGGTTTGGGTCACCTCTCCTGTCCGCTTCTCCCCACAGGTGGGACACCTCTACGCTTTTCTGCTTCCGACCCTCCAACGGGGCAAATAACAAATTTACCTGACCTTGGTTGTTATAGCAATAAGTATAAGCAAGGGCCTCTCTGCATACCACTCCTTGGTATTATCAGGTCTTATCACTATGAGAGCGAGCAGTTTCTGAACAATATGCCGTTAATTTCAGAGTTTAGTTAGTTAGAAGAGGCCCAGCTAAAAAGGAAAAATTACTGAACAGAAAATTAGTTCTGTTTTACCTCAAACCAGGACAATCATATTTTATGTCTTCCCACTTGAATAAATCCTCCTTCTACACAGGTGACTGGAATTGAGAGCTTGTATGAAAACTGTTCACATCAATACACACTACAGTGGGAATAATTTCATTACCTCTTTTGGATGTTTTTTAAGTAATGCATCATATGATGCCATTGGCCTTTTCACAGACGTGGTGTGTTTATGCTGTGGAGTAACCTTGCTCTTGAGTAAAACACAAACTTTTCTCCATCTCTGATTTTATAACAGAAATGCATGTTTTCAGTTTCCAAGTAACCTTATAAATACCTTTGCATGATTTAGTACTTTAAAAATCTAATTCTTTATTATTCCGATCTTCTCCTTCATGTTGAAAATTCCAGTCCTTTCCTTAGAGTGTTACTCCC